>NW_007726703.1:261437-546987 GCF_000696425.1 Galeopterus variegatus | reverse complement strand
ACCAACATATATATATATATATATATATATATATATATCTCACCAGGTTTTTCAGGGATAAATGTATAGAAGTATCAAGTATTTAAATTTTATGCCCACCAATACTCAACCCAGTCAAAAAGTTTTCATCCTTAAATTCTCTTTGAGCTCCAGTTCTTCATTTCTACTGTCCATCTTCACTGGTAGTAACTCTGGTAACTCAACATATCTAAAGTGAAAAAAAAAAATTGTGTGTGTGTGTGTGTGTGTGTGTGTTTCCCAAAATCTACTCCCTCTTCTAGAAAAATAACCCTATAATCTCTTCCTGAGTTACTCATTACTGTTGATGGCATCAAAATTCTTTCTGCTACCTGATATCAAAACAGCTTTGATCCCTTCTGCATTGCTTGGTCCAATCTGTCATTGATTCTTGTCAATTCCACAGTGAGCTGTCTCTCCCATTTAGGTCATCCTTTCCAGCCACTCTCTTTCTAACATAAATCAGGCCTTGATATCTTTCATTTGGGCTGCTTCAATAGTTTCCTAACTGGTGTCTCCACCCCTAATGTCTCTCCATTCTATTCTCCTATTTCGATCTACCTCTTCTGAGGTTCACCTTCCTCAAGATCATATTATTTAATCTCTCAGAAACTAAAATTGGCTATGTTTTGGTTAGCATTAGTTTTAACTCCGTCTGGCATCCTTTCTTTGGGCCCTTCTGTCTGTGTCCCAACATGCTCTTTCCATCGTTGACTTGCATTGCCACCGTATTCTGTCTTTCGTCTCCAACTAAAGAGATTCTCCAACTCATTGTTTCAGATGTTCTCTACATCTAGAATGCCATCTATCTTTGCTAGTACAGAATCGTAAAATAGGAAAGTGGGTTAGTTTAGGTGCACTAAAACATAAACTTTGCAAGAGCATGATTTTTTTCTCCCTCTGTTTACTGATGTAGACAAGAACTGTGCCTGGCACGTAATAGGTACTCAATAAAGAGTTGTTGAATAAATAAGATTTCTTAAAAGTTTAAAACTCTGTGACTTTAATGAATGGTGCTCAAGCATCTGAATCACCTCAACAGACATTTTATATTAAATACTTGCATGTGCAAGGCACTGTATTAAGAATATCGAACAATACAGATACCAACAATATATGCAGGAAGGCGACAAGAGCATCAAACTGGTTTATGGAACACATTTTTCTTGCGAATAACTCCACAGCACTTATTTATTGTATGTAATATTCCAGCCAGCTCAATTACATACATAATATTCTGGCCAGATGGATATGTACCAATACGCATATCCAAATTTAAAGAAAAAAACTTTCAAGGAATCTACTAGAACATGTTATGCCACTGTGGGCTTAGAACTTGTTTTTTTATTTTCCTGAGTTTTTGTTTTCCTAGGACTTCATGTTGACTATAAACTCTTTTCTTATGTTTATAAAACTCTGTGTTTATCTCTGGATACAACCTCCTTGGCCTAGGTGTTCTGAGGTTGCTGCCACTTACTGACAGTGACATGGTAATGACCCTTCTAGTTAACTAGCTACACTGAATTGTCTCCAGAAAGACTAAAGAGTGAGAGAAATGGTGGCTAAGGCTGATAAAGCAAAAATAAACAGGTAAAACCTTAGCACTATGTTAACCTCATAAAAAAGTCTTAAAGAATACGACCTATCCAAAATCTCTTGATTAAATAACAGAACCCTTGCACGCTGGTTTCTTAAGAATTTTATGTACAGATCTGTTGTAGTGAATTAGATTATAGGTCAAAATTAACTCCAAATCTCTGAGAGGACCTCAGTCTTAATTTAGAAAATTCAAAATGATCATAATCAAAAAGGCACATCTTTAAAAGTGTTCCTTCAAGGTCAAAAATAATCTTTGAGTATCTCGTATTATAATCATTTCTGTCTATCAGAATTCATTCAGATTATCAGTTCAGTACTTTCACCGAGTATGGGAGAGAGAAAAAGTTCCTCAGAGGAACTCTTTCCAGTGTTTAACAATCCTCTACTTTTAATTGGGTGGACAAGGAAAGTGAACACCATTGTTTAAAATTTTCAGCTTAATTATATATGACCTTGGCAATGGCAGCTAAGCTAATAACTACATATTTCAAAGGAGTCATGGTATACGTAACTATTATGAAGAATAACATGTCATGGTATTTATGAGTGTTTGTTACAATACTTCACAGACAAAATTACACATACACTAAAATATAGTATGCAGCCACTTTCAAATCCATGTTTCCCCTAAGACTAAATTTCATGAACAAATTGTTTCCCAGGGTTGAATTCTGCCATCAGCTCATATTTCTAACCATTCTTTTTTTATGTTTCCCTCCCTAAAAAGTGGGACTGCAAACGATACAAAAAAGAGATACCACTTCAGAAATCTGAAGAGGTTCTCCTGGGGTGGTGTCAGTGTTTTTTTTTTTTTACTTTCATTGTTGTTTTAAAACGTTACCTAGGACTGACCTGAAAACATCATTTTTCAAACTTTTGGAACATATTTTTTAAATTTCTGCTGCTTGACATTGTATTCAGTATAAGGATCATCTAGATTTTACATAGATAGAATCAGAATTTTAAGGTTTAAAGGGCCTTAGAGATGATGGGGCCCAACCCTTACCTTTTAGAGATGAGGGAACAGAGATTTGTAAATATCACATGAGTTAGATACTTAGTGGGACACTTAATTGGTTTTAAAACACTGACCAAATTCTACAAAATACTGTGAAATATATTCAAAAGTGACTTGCAGTTTTTACTGTGGAAACCTAAATTCAGTATACCACCTTATATTGTTTTAAAGGTTAAAAAAAGGTAGAATAATGTAGAAATTGAATGAATAACAAGAAATTTAAGACACTGTCTTGAATGTGGGTATGTGCATTTTTTTTCAGATATGAAAGGTGTTTGTCAGTGAGTATGCAGGTGCTGCATCAATTTGTATTAATACTGCAGTACCTCCTCAACTCTTTGTGTTCCTGAGAACTGATTCACATCTTTTCTACCTGGTCTCGTGTGTATTTATGTGCATGTCTGGGGGAAAACTTCAACAATAATGCACTGAAATCTGAACAGCACTTTAAAGTATGATAGGGAGACACTGCCACAGGGATGGTGGGGTGATGAGAAGGGAAAGAATATGGGAGATAAGATCTCCACTTCTCTTGAGTTACTTGTTAATCCAAGAGTGGGCAGGTGGCTGTGAGTAACTATATAAGTTGCCTCAGCTTAGAAAAGGACTCTATCACATTTTATTGAAAATCATAGAGACTTTTATCAAATATCAACAGGAGTGAAAAGCTATTTTTCCAAATCTTAGCTTACCTTGCGTATAATGCATACTCCTGAGAAAACCAGAAAAAATAAAGAAAAAAAAAAAAGACATAATAAAGCAGAGGAAGTAGTGGGGTGGGAGAAAGGAGAATGGGGAAGGAACTGAGAGAACAATGGGGCAAAAGATCAGGGAAAATGGAACAAGATGCAATTTCAACTTAGACATTTATGTTATTGATTATACAGGTACTGCTATCAGTTCAAGTTTTTGTATGTTATATAAGAAACAAATTTGACTACTTTAATAATGATGTGTGCAGTAGAGTTACTTTAAACATGAATCTTATAATAAGATGATAAATATTCTTAATGTAAAACTTTAAAGATATGGGAGACATAAAATTTTAGAAAATAGATGTGGAAATGTTTAGGTCCTGGGAAAGCAGAGAAACATTCTACAGAAGGGCAAACGCGGGTGATCAGAGCTAAGAACATACCTACTCAACAGCGAATAAAGCCACAAAGGTGGAGTACTACAGGCAGATCAGTGGGAACATTTTAATACCATGGCCCATGCATATTTTGTCATTTCTAATTTTCCCCACATTACACACTATAATAAATTAAATGCATTATAGTTCGGTGATTATGAGGAGTAGCACTAGAGCAGAGATCAGCAAACGTTTTTCTATAAGGAACAGACAGTAAATGAACAGAGGGTATATAAATAATGGAAACAGAGAAAGGGAGGGATATAAAGGTTAAAAATGTATAGTGCTGCATTGCATTATGGTGGATTGTAAGTGTCTTGAAATCAGACAGATCTGAGTTCAAATTCCATCTCATGCTTCCTGGGGTAGATTACTTTATCTCTCTAATCCTCAGCGTCCTTATGAACAGACAAGGGGAAAGCATAGCATTTATTTCTTAGGATCCTTGAGAGAACTGAGTTAACTAACTCACATAAAGCCTAACATGATGTACTCAATACCGTAAGTACCCAATAAACTGGACCTGTTAACATAAAGATATTTTTAAGCATAAAGAGTGAAAGAATGGGTACATTATATATGATAGTATACTATATATAATATAGCAAAAGAAACAATTCTCACAGTTACATAAATTTTTTTTTTTGGTAGAAGTATTCTATTTGTATCAGCATTTTTTTTGTTGTTGTTGTTGTAGAACAATTGTATTTGTATTTTTAGTAATTTTTAGTGATGTCTCCCTCACTGGGCTATAAGCCCATGAGGAATGGATTTTGCCTGTCCATAATTGCATTCCCCATGTCCAGCACAATCTCTGGCATGTTGTAGGTGCTCGGCAAATAGTTTTGAGTGAATGAATGGACTTAGAATGAGAAAGCACAGGTTAAAATTTAAATTCTATCATTTATAGCTGGGTAATTGTGTAAATGCCTTCTTAGTCATTGTGTCTTTATTTATAAAATGGGGACAATAGCAAAATTCAATTTAATTGCCATGAGGAGTCAGGGAGAAAGATCTTCTGATAAATACAGCAGTATCCACAAAGTGTCTGGGAGATAGTCAATGCTTAAAAATGTTACCTGAATCAAATTTAACTGTTTTTGTTTAAACTTAAGTTGACCTTAAAAATTAAGTTATTCAGATTTCTATATTCCCAAAGCACTTTGATTATTTAGACTCCTTATATCTATGACTGTGATATATAACAATCATAACAGCAGATACTTAAATTTATGAGATGCTTTTACCTTTCCACCGAACTTCATAAATAAAATGTAAAGGGAGACATATTTTTCATAATTCTATGCCCTGGAAAGAAAAGCCACCGATCTTAGTATAAAGAACCTAATTAATGTGTTCTGCCAAAGCAGCACGTTGCTCACTCTGCACTCTCTGATTTTAAATTAAAAATTAATATGTCTACCTGTGCTCACTAGTGAATTTATTGGAAATCATCAATATTTCATGTGTAGCACAGGTCAATTCCATGTTGTACATCTAATGGAGTAACATATGAGGTGTTGCTGGGACCTGGCCAATGGCTGGAGAAACTTCATCTTCAGCAGAGGATGGCAGTATCACGGAACATCATGAGCCCAGGAAAAGAAGTCAATGGCCTTTTTCCATCCTGCTGTGAAATTACTGATGACTTCCTATGAAACAAAAATGTCTTTTACTAAGAATAAGAAAGGAAAGCACAAAAAATCTCCAAGACAACATGAAGTTAAGGTTTTCAAGGTCTAGCCATTAAAAGTCACATTTCCGAGTAATACTGAAAGTCATTGGAAAATGTCAGTAATATATAGTTAAATGTGAAATGAGAATGAAAAATGATATACAATATGGCACCAATTTGATGCAGTTATATTTTATATGCACATATGTATTTTAAAAAAATGGAAAGAATTGTGTAATTGTGATAATGGCAGTTGTCTCTCAGTATTTGGGTATGGATACTTATTTTATTCTTAATACTTGCCTAATTAGATCAATCAGATACTCACTCTGGGGATGATAAAGATATATGAGAGGTTGACAGTAGCAGGAATTGAAGCTGAAAGAAAAAGTATAATGCAGATAATTCTAAAGATTCTGTAATAGGAAATGTGTTAGCCCAGGTTATGAGGAAGCAGAAATTAAGGGCAAGCAGAAGTCAGTAGTAAAAAATACAGAGTGGAGGGTAATGTAGCTAATCTACATAGAGAAAAGAGGCCGATAGAGTAACTGACTCCAGGTAAGGGCAAAGCACAAGAATGGAGATGCTGCAGCCTGACTTAGACCATAAATCTTGCCCTTCTTGGGGCATGGCTCTATTATGTGTCCCACACAATTAAGGCTAAATGATTTAGCTATTTTGGGCTTTCATGTTCGTACAATAAATTCCATTAAATGAACTAACTTAAGGGAGTCTCCTCCTTACAACAAAAGCTTAAATAAAATAACAATTAAAGTTAAAAGAAAGAAAGCAATATATTCCAGGGTTTATAAAGCCAGTGGTGGCTCCAGAATGTCTATCTGAGGTAGATTTTAACGGAGGCCATGTAGTTGAGCCCAGGCAGGGATAATCTTGAAGTCACAGTCCTATAACAAATATACTATTTACTAATTATTTATTTCAGGAACCTTTAAGTGGTGTTTGTATAACAAACGTTTTTACTTATCTTGTACTTTGATTTAGGTGAATGGAAGATCATGCATGTACTAAAGGGCATTTTAGGATCTGTGACATAAGAGGTCCTGTGCCATTTTAAATCTTCAGTAAGATGTTGCTGAGCATGGTAGAGAACTGAAAGCAAGATCAAAATTCTGTGTGTTGTGTTTGCTTACCTATGAGGTGTGTTTTGAGGACTGCTTAAAGGGCTAATAGAACAAAGTCTTTTCTTCTCAGGCCTTCCACTGTATGACAGTCCCCTCCTACACTAAAGTTCAAAGATATTGAAGAGAGAAATTAATTATTTGTCACAAAAGCTAGGGAGAAGTATTGTTGGAGATAGTTAAGAGGCACATTGTAGTTAGAAGTCTTCTTGTGCTTATGAAAGCACAGGCCAACAAGTGTCAAAGGGTCATAGACCCAAGTAAGGACCTGCTCAGGCTGGCACTGAAGTTTGTTTGAGGTAACAATGAAAAAGAGGAAAAAAGGTAGATATGAAGGTAGTAAATTATTAAAGAAATGGAATTTATACACTGGGACAAAGATTAGGGATAACAAATAGGTTCCACCTCACATATCAATCACAGTAGATTATAATAACTGCTAGAGTTCAGTGAAGAGTAGGAACTCAGGGCCAAGGCTGGGATAGTCGTAGGATCAATTAAGGTCTGCCACTGGTTGGGATGCCACATAGTTACCATCTCTGGAAAAATAAAGTCACAGGTAGAAGGGGTGTTGCTGTGGAAAGAACAGAAGCTTTGCAGTTCAAATATCTGTCCCACACCTCATACATGTAGAGTTTGGGGATAGTTACTTAACTTTCTTTAGCTTCTATTTTCTCATCATAGAAATCATAATGTCTATTTCATGTTATTTCTGTGAGAATTAAATAAAATAAGAGGTAATGTCCATAACACACTTTCAGGCATAAGGCAGATGTACAATAAAATGTGAGGTCCTATCTTCCTTGCTTCTTCTTTCACAGTGTTTGATTGCAGCTGCCATACTATTGGCGTGTAATTAATTACAAATGCATAGCCTATACTACAGGCCCAGGATTGACTTTAACTGTACCACTCGCTATTATTGGCCCATGATTAGTTACAGTTGTACAGCCTACACCTAGGTCTATGATCAGTTCCAACTGCACAGCTCATGTTCCAGGTCCACAGTTGATTACAACTGTACAGCCCATACTATAGGTCTGCGGTAGATCAACAACTGTGCCGCTCGATACTCTCTGACCACACATTGCCATTTCTGCTATTGTAACAAAAGAAGAAAACATACAAACATCATAGTGAAACTGTATAGAACTGACCTGAAAAAAAATGTGGCGGTGATAGTTTTGTGGTGAGGATTGAAAAAACCATGCATAAGTAGTTTGTTTTCATTGAATGGAAATGGTGACAACTCATCTTTTGAAAAATGCAAAAGATGAAAACTCTTTTTACTTTCTTCTGATTTTTTCTATAAACTCCAAACTGCTTTAAAAATAGTCTATTAATTTAAAAAAAAAGAAAAAATATATCTATTCAGGAGTTTATGCTTTAAGCAAACAAACAAACAAACAAGCAAACAAGAAACAAGAAACAAGTCTGGATGCATCCATGCCCCACCACACCAGTCAGGAAACACCTTCCAGACCCTCCCTGTCATCCTTGCTAGCCGTTCTTCTTTCTCCCTATCCACGTTCTGACAAGGGTTGGATGAATAATGAGTGCAATGAAGAGACAGCCATTCTGCAGTTTGGTGAGGCTAACACCCATCTTAATAAAAAGGAGTATATAGTTCACCTCCTTTCACAAACTCGTAAATAAGAAACAAACAATCTGGCAAAGGTCAATTAGGACTCGACTATTTTCTTTGCCTGTTTTAGAAGGCCTAATGCTTAAGTATGCTTTCTTTAGGCTGCTTGATAAATTCCGAGTGAAAGGCTCAAACTGGATTATTCTACAAACTCGGAATCTAAAATTTTAAAAAGTAATTTGCAAAAATAGCAATAGGGTGTAGTGAGAAAACTCATTTTGCCCTGGCTTTCATTTCATTTTTATGTAGGACTGGCCTGATGCAGCAGTATAGCTCCCTTACTCAGCTACAGCAATCTGCTCTTCCAAACATTGTATTTCCAACAAATGGGTGACCGGGTTTATCATTCCTTTGGATTCCAGTTGCCCCGTATCATCACCAGCCGAATTAAAATTGCAATTGCATTGCACCTACAGAAAAACTTTTTTTTTTTTTAATAAAAAGTGAATATTAGAAAGCTTGGAGAGGCAACCAGAAAGCAGGTGGAGCCATGGTGTTATTCATTTGCTTATTTTGAATAGAGAAATGAGCCAATATATTTAAGTAAGTCTGTCTTTTTTATAATTTGTCACTGAAACCAAACAGTTGAAATTACTTTAGAATATCACCATCCCTATTTATTTATGCTAAACACCTTTCCACACCAACCCATCTACTCCCCAAATGAAAACAAAAGTTAACACAACCCAAACCTCTACCAATAAGCAACCATATTTGTAAAAAATCTAGATCTACTTAAAAAAACAAAGTTAAAATGGTAAACAGTAAGGACTAAAATTCTTATCAAGTCACTATTTACTTGTCATGTAGCCTTTGGCTAAGAGAAGTTTCTACATTTTAATTACAGTTTAATTTTTGAATTGAGTTCTGGCCCAAAGATCACATCAAATCTGCCAAATATGTGTTTAAGTAAGGGTATTGAGAACATCTTAAGTATGTAGCTTCAACAATGCCAGTCCTGACACTTTTGGTGAGAAATATTCTGCTTTTTGAGCCAGCAGCAAAAGTATAAGTGTCATAGACGATTCTATACAGGAATATATATATTCACATAGACTGTTCTCCTTGTACTGCAAAGAGTACTTATATCTATTCCATCTCACTATATGAAAAATTCAGTTGAAGATCTATGGGTAGAATTCTCTGTTCATACGTTCCTCACTTTATTGTAATTAAGAAGAGCATGGCATTAAATATTGAGTGGTAAGACTTTTAGTGCAGAAAGGAAAACAAAAAAACAGGATATCATGTGGTTATTCACAATTCCCAGTATAGAGAGAAGAAACCTCAGGCTCAAAGTTCAATGACTTGCATAAGACCACAGAACTGATTTTAGCCAAGAGCCTGAACTAGACCCTAGAATACTGAACACACTTACCTTTCTAGTAGAGGAAAGAGATATTAAAAAATATATATATCTAGGGCCGACCCCGTGGCGCACTCGGGAGAGTGCAGCACTGGGAGCGCAGCAGCGCTCCTGCCGCGAGTTATATATATATATATAACCATTTAAAGCCCAAATCATAAAGAATTAATCTGTATATTTTAAACATTTTAAAGACTTCCAGGTAGTAAGAGAGTACTTCAAAAAGTTTGTGGAATATGCCAGCCCCATGGCTCACTGGGGAGAGTGCAGCGCTGGTAGCGCCGAGGCTGCGGGTTCGGATCCTAGATAGGGATGGCCGGTGCACTCACTGGCTGAGCATGGTGCAGACCACACCGAACTGAGGGTTGCGATCCCCTTACCGGTCCCCCCCACCCCCCCAAAAAAAAGTTTGTGGAAAAATGGAATTAAAAGATAACATGAATCTCTCCACGAACTTTTGAAGACCCCTTGTATACATATATAACTATAAGCATGTGTGCATAAGTATATTTATACCCTTGCTTTTTGCTCCACCTAGATGTTCTTACAAGTTGTGTCAGTGACTAATTTTTCCCTACAATCCATTCTTCCTTCCCCACTATTAGTAATGGAATTGCCTCCTCTAGCACTTGAATTTCTGCAGGGTATACAGCTAGGGACTAAATTACTCAGTTTTACTGGCAGCTAGACATGGTTATTTTACTAAGTTCTCGACAATTGGATATGAGCAGTAGTAATGTGTTCAACTTGTATATCATATTCTTCAAAGAGTGTACTTGTTCTCTGCTTCCTCTTTGCCCCACTTCCTTTGGTCAGGAATGCGGACCCACAGGAGAGAAATAAGCCATCTTTTATGAGCTACTGTGTTTGTGGGTATTTTTATTACATCAGCTCGGCCAATACCCAACATAAATACTCTAACTCTGGTCCTTTCATTCTGTGGAAAAAACTATTGACCACAAACCATGCCCAGGAATCACTGTCTCTATACAGCTGTTTTCTGATATGTACATGTTAAAGTAGTTACACCTTAGCACCCTTTCAAGATTCTAACAGAATGGGTATTAACACCTAATTGTATCTACTTGTTAATAATAAGCATGGCTGGAAGTTCCTAGAGGACAGAAAAGAGCAGGAAGAATATCTTACTCATCTTTGTTTCACTAATGCTTAATATGGTCTCTGACACATGAAGGTACTCAGGCAATGCATAATGAACGAATGAATGGATTTTTTTTCCATGCTGGTTCAGAACAAACCTCAAAACCTTGCAGTTTAATGATCCTTAATATTCATTTTGGTATAACGTAGGTTAATTGAAAGTATTCCATACATAATACCAGAAAGGCTAAGCTTTTGTATACAAGCCTGGGAAAATATGACTCTTCCAAAGTAATCAAGTAATCATTTGCTATTTAATTGGAGATCTTTTATAGTGTATCAGACTTAGCACCCTCCTCGGCAGATTGAAGGCTGTTATTGCCATTTCTTAATGCACAACTGTCTTTCAAATCATTTTCAATTAATTGGCTCTAATATATATTTGACAGTACTGGCTTTTTAAAATGAGTTTTTCTTTCTAATTTCTGATAGAGACTATTATATAGTTGCCATACAAGAAAGGTAAATCATAGAAACTGACGATATCAACAATTAGGGAATATAGTCATCCCTAGGTACCCAGGGAGATTGGTTCCAGGTCCCCCTTGGATATCAAAATCCACAAACACTCAAGTCCTTTATATAAAACAGCTTAGTATAGTCAGCCCCCCCCCCCATATCTGCAGGCTCCGCATCAACGGCTATGGAGGATTGACTATATTGCTAGAAAATGCTATTTATTGAAAAAATTGAAACACAAAAAGAAAAGTCGTTGTTATAAAAAAAAAAAAAGATTAATTACCTGGAAAAAACAAGAGAGAAAAGAAGGAAAGTTTTTTTGAATGCTATTAGCAGAGTGTGATTCTGTTTAGGAGACCAGACAGAGGTAAGACCAGAGAAATATTTGGTCTAGCAGTGACATCTGCATGACAGGCAGACCATATTTAATTCCTGACAGTATACAAAGGCAGAACTGCTTTGTAAAACTATTTAATTAGGTGAAATTTAGCAACTGCCCTGTAAATCTCTAGAGAGGAGGCTGGCTAAAGGCTAGGTTATGTAGTTGTCACCGCTTTGGTTAAATGGTCTTTAATTTGACTCCTAAATGACAGTCACACCTAGGAAAAAGAATGCATTTGACGCAGAATCCTTTTCTGTAGCAGAGTCAAACAGACACAAAAACAAGGGCAAAGAGACATACTCTATAAAAAAAAGGGCTTGCTCATGTCATCTAAAATCTTATAAGCACCATGCATTTGTCTTGAAGAATTAAACCCTTGGGGCCAAATCTAATCAGGAGACACCAAAGCACCATAAACATGAGGTATTGGAGTCTAATGTCTCCTTTTCCATAAATTAACCATCAAAATAAGAATTTAATTGGCTCCTGGAACTGGACATGCCAAAGGTCATTATCGTCACAAATTTATATGTTAAAAAGTAGATTTGGGGGCCGGCCTGGTGGCGCACTGCTACAGTGCGCCGCTTGGGAGCGCAAGGGCCGAGGGTTCAGATCCCACATACAGACCGGCCGCTCACTGGCTGAGTGAGGTGCGGGCGCAACACCGAGGGTTGCGATCCCGTTGCCGGTCACGAAAAAAGACAAAAAGGAAAAAAAAAAAGAAAAAGTAGATTTGGTGCTAAATTTGGTCCTTCCTTGTTCTCCACTAACTCCTGTGCCCAGAGTGACCCATTTTTCCCAGGACAGTCCCTGTTTAACTGGGACTTCGTTATTAATTTTTATTCTCAAAATTGTTTCAGTTTGGATGATAAATTATATTTGAAGACTAAGTCTCAATTTTATTTTCTAAATACCTCTTAAACCTGTCCACTTCTCTCGCCTTCATTCTCTTCACACCTTCACCTTTCACAAGGACTACTGCAGAAATCTCATATCTGCTCTCGTCCATCCACCTTGCTTCTGTTTAGATCGTTCTGCACAGTACTGCAGGGAGTGTATTAAAAACAAAATTGTGACACTGTCCTTCTCAAAATCCTTCATGTTCCCCTTCGTGTTTAGGCATATAAGGACTTGCATGATCTAGGCCCTGCCTTTTCTGATTCCTTGGCCAAACTAGATTTCTTCCAGTTCTCTTAGTGTCTCTGAGCTTTCATGTCTGATTTATCTTTCTGGCATAGATTGCTTCCTCTTAACTTGCCTCTTCTGGCCTTATTCTATTCATCCATATGATCTCCATTTAAATGCCACTTCTTGAGAAACACCCTCATAGATTTCCAATGACTAGGCAAGGTCTGCTCCTACAATACTGACGGTAATGCACATTTTTTCATAATATTCAGAGAATTCCATATATGCAAGCTTATAGGTCGCACTAGGTTACAAGTTTCAGAAAAAGAGGGGAAATATTTTATCCTGTTAGTTACTAGATGTTCACCACCTTAGCATATACTGAATGTTCAACAGTTTGAAAAAATAACCAAAAGGGAGTTAAAATCTTAGGTAGCTAAATATAATCATAAAGTACCTATGTCTCCCTTGACTTTAAATTCTGACTTTAAATACATGCTGCCAGTTGGACCAGAATCAATGTGAAATAACTAATAATTAGATAATGACTCTTTACAACACATAATTATATAATAATGGGGAAAAAGCACATGCTGCCAATATTTCATAATATATATTATCTTCTGTTTAATTCTCCTTCATAACTGAGCACACAGCAAATTAGATTTAGTCCAATAGGCATTGGATTAAAGTAAAAGGTAAATGTTTTTGGCACATCTAATAATTAAATGTTCATCTCAATTATGTTAATCTCATGCAATCAACATTTCTATTAAAGTTATTCTTAATGCTTTCATTTCTCTGCTTTCTATTCATTTTTTGTAAAATAAATAAAAAGAAATGTAATAAAATATTCAAATAATTAAACAAGTATTGATGTGCAAAGATGCTTACTCTGTTCAAATTGTTGGCTGCAAAGAAGCACCATGATATAATAGCTAGAAATATTTGTCAATTGAAGCATGAAAAGTTGAATTAAATATGTGAAAACAATGTAAGGATATTTGCTCTTACATACATTAGCTACTTTCTGATAAAGTATGCACTATCAGAAAGTCAAACATGCTTGATAGGAAAGAAAACATAAAATCTGAGAACCATTTGTATGATTCAGTTGATATTTAGGATCTGTATCTATTAGGGTGAATTTGGCTATAATACAGACAGTTTTCAACTTTCTATAATTCGACTTCAAATTTTTTAACCTCAGAATCAGGCAAAACCATTGCAATTATGATGTGCTTCAAATTTTGAATTTTGATCTTTTCCTGGGCTAGCAATATGCTGTAATGAGATATTCAACACTATATTATAAAACAAACGTTGTGTTAGATAATTTTGCTCAGTGTAGGCTACTGTAAGTGTTTTGAACATGTTTGAGGAAGGCGAGGCTAAGCTATGATGTTTTTTAGATTATGTGTATTAATCGCATTTTCTACTTAACGATATTTTCAACTTCAGATGGGTTTATCAGGATGTAACCCCATCACAAATCAAGGAGCAGCTGTATGGAGAAAATTCAACTCATCCTTAATAAAGGAAGATCTTCAATTATTTCATGTAACATCAACTCTGAAGGTTGACAGTTCTAGGGTTTGGCATGTGGTTCAAGCATGTCATCAAGAACCCAAGCTTCCTGTATTTTATTCTCTCTTTTTTCTATAGGTTTTTACCTCACGGTTATAAGATAGCTGCTTTAGCTCCAAACATCAAATCCTTCAAATCCTTTCACAACCACAGTCATGTAAGGAATAATGTAGCACGGGAAATACAACTTTCTCTTCTGGAGTCTCTCTTTTTATCTAGTAAGAAAGACTCCAGAACCCACGTAGAATACTTCCCATTATGTCTTATTGACCAGAACTGGATCATATGTTCACTCCCAGATATATCACTAACAAAGGAAAATGGAACTACCACGACTAGCTTAAAGCAATCATGATTTGTCTTCTGCGATGAGGGAAATGTCACTTTCTATGAGAACAAAGAATCACAGCTCACTACATAATTTGGAGTCAGCTCAAGGATAGGCAACAAAATCTGCCATCGAAGCCTGAACGTCAGAATTATATCAGTTCTTCTGAATTAGAAAAGCAAAATAATAATGGTGAACATAATTATACTACTAAAATTTTGCTTCTATGCATTCTAATGTAAAAAGTTTCAGGGAAAAACAACTACTTCTAAAACAAGAGGGAATAAATTAAAAATAAAACCATGCAAATTGTTAGAAGTTCAATTCCATTTTTAAAAATATAAATATCTGGGCAGATTTAGAGATTCAAATAATATGATTGTTCAGGAAAAATCTTCTTTCAGAGCCATTTTCATCAATGCTCACAGCAGATACATACTAATCGGCAAAAGGTTTTGTTTAGCTGCATAGTTTTTATAACTATGCTATACTTAAGGGTGGACAAAAGACAATAAAAAATATGGAGCATCATTTTATACTTAAACTCTCACTTCTGCTCCACCTGCAATTATATTCTTAACTTTACGTTGCATCAAACTCAATAACAAAAAAGCCATCTCAAGTCACATCACTATTTCTATTGCATCCTAGAGACATATTGGCTCTGAACCAAGTACCCAGGTACTAACTAGTTCAGTTTTAATTCAGAGCAGATGGACTAGGGTTCTCAAGGTTGAATTTAGAGGATCTACTTGGAGGATACCTCATGGTCTCTGTAACATAGCAGATGGTAAAAATATTTTAGGGCTATTTTCAAATGATGTTAGCAAAGCCACATTTCTGTCAACTGTCTTACATGGCTTCCATAAACATGATTTTCCTTCCAAATCAAGAGTGACAAAGATAGAGCTTAGCAGGGCTCTTCTGAGATGTCATTATCAGCAACAACACACTGAGGATTTTTATACAAAGTTCAGAGATAAATTGCAGGAGAGGACGCAGTGGATCTCATGAGATAAATAGACAGATATTGATAAATGATGTTATAATGCATATCCCGTTCTCCTGTGTAAGAGGAAATAATTTCTATCTCCTGCTAAGGTAGACTTTTAAATTGATATTTCTTTTTGGAAGATACGGAAAATGTAATTCTTCTTTTTGATCTCCCAAGCAACAAATAGTGCTAAACACACTGTCAATGTTCAGTAATTGTACTGTTTTTCTTTTTTCTTTTTGGTACAACTTTTGTTTTTATCTTCATGATAAAATATTGTGGTGGACATTTGCCATTTGGGGCAATGTCAGGCACCTACTTCATTCACCATCTAATTTTCTTTGGGGAACTTATTCCTATTGCCTGATATCCTATTGGGATGGTAATTCCTGGTTATTCCATTCCACTCCCAAAGTGGAAAATGGAAAGTCCTCAGACTCCTTACTTGCCTAAAATGCCAGGCCCTATGATACAGCATAAGTTGGGCTAATAATACCCTTTATCCTGGGACTTTGAATCTTAAGTGATACAAGGACAAGAGGAAGTATGGAGTTCATCTGACCCAGCAGCAGAGGCAACAGGGGTGATTCTGTACTAATTAAATACATTCTAATAAGGTAATTCTAATTCCTGTACTGTGGTTACTATTTCCCAGCTCCCCTCTAATTCTTGGTTCTGAACTAATCCCAAACTAGCTCTCATTATTCTTCTAATATATTTCCTTTTGCTTAACTACAATTGGCTTCCATTATTTGTAATAAAAAATTTAAAAGAGAAGCAAATTTAGATAATAGAAGTATCCATAATACTATTTTGCAAACTTCTTTTTCATTAATATATCTTGAACATTTTCCATGATAAATAAGTAATAAATAATATTACAGAAGATAAGTTTTAATGGTTACCTAGCATATCTGTGCATGGAGGTACTATAGTATACTATATTCCAACCAATGCTGGATATTTATATGTTTCCTTTTTCTTTCTTTTTTACTATTGTAAATAATCCTCTGATTAACATCTTGTGCATATATCATTGTATATAGTTTTGATTTTTTTCCCTTAGAATAAACTTTTAAGAGTGGAATTATTGGACCAAAGTTAAAGACAATTAGGAAACTTCAAATCGTAGAGACATTTGCCCCCCAAGGAAGATTATACCTACTTACCCTTGTATCAGCAATGCAAAAAGGTGCCCATTCTGATAAGATCTTACCCATAAGTTCCATTCTAAAATGGTAGATAGGAGGAGAATATAAAGCTATTCAACTTTACTTGCCCAAATGCAAAATTTAGACAGCAATAACCTTTAGTTTGAAGAGCTCCATGGAATAAAAGGGCAGAGTTAAGATAGAGCTCAATGAACGCCTCACACTATTTAGAAGTTCTTCACAGAGTTCTTAGCACAACTGAATACAAACCAATTCCATAGGTATTTTTTGGTGAATGGATATTGCCAAGGTCCTAGTGAGTTACAAGGAGAAAAAGGAAAGAATCAAATAAATCCCAGTCAGCTTTCATTATAACTACTCCTTACAGCTGACTCATACACTCAAAGCTCAGGAATAAAAGGATTTCACATCTACCAAAGGTATATTTACACAAACGGAACTGCTAAAATCCATTATAAAACTGGAATGCCCAGAAAGAGCCTGAGAATCACAATCTTGGTTTACAATGTTTTCTCTAGATTGTTATACTGAAAAAAAAAAAACATGGTATTTTTCTGAGTCAATGGGCCTTTGTCTCATATAACGTTGGGTGCTGCTGACCCCCCAAAAGAGTCCACCTAGCTAGATCTGTGTTTAAATGATGGTATCTTGATTAATGGAGGCTAATGAGGCCAATTTATATAACTTAGTTGCTGCATGCTAAGGGAATATGCCCATAAACACATTTTCTAAATCTTTATATTTATCGTGAACTAAATGGGCATGTTAGCCCTGTGTATATGTGTGAGTTTGTGAGTAGATGAGTGTGTGTGTGAGTGTTTGTGTGTGTGCAATCTGAATAAATCCAAGGACCCCAAATGACTCAAACTCAGTGAGGTGTTAAATTCAAAGAATCGCAGTTCATGCAGAGAAAAAGTAATTAAAATACTCCAATTTTTTTTACTCAATCTCTCACAGATAAATGCATTTTATGTACAGCAAGTATCTTGAGAATTCTTTTCTCCCAGAACCTGATTTTCTTAAAATAGCAGCTGTTTTCTAATTTATTTCTCCAATCTCAATTCCCAGTTGTCCCAAATTCAGCCTTTTTTCTCTTCTCCTCTCTTTATCTCTCAGCTGCTTGTAATATAGAATCACTAAGTACCTTTAACTTAAGGATTCCCTCTGCTTAAAATATTATCTGATTATATATAACTAAGGTGCATCTAAGTGCATACATGGTAAGTACGTAGAAGCTAGGGGACGTAAGGTTATATTGTGACAATTCAATTAATTCAATTAATTTTGTTTAATTCTAATTATGCATTAGTACTTTTTCTCTGACATATTTCTATGCAATTTATGACAAAACAGCTTCACAAGTAGTAGATAAGCTATTCTATGTCAATATTAAATGTTCGTGGTCTAATTACTACACATATCTTCTCCAAGGGAACAGGAAAATTATAATGACTTGAAAAACAGAGTTTTGTTTTGCTTTTCCAAAGTAGACAAAAGAAAGCAGTGCTGTCATGCTTTACTAGCATATTTATTAGTGCCTTAAGTGGCTATGACCATTTCTATTTTTTTCCTTTTTAATCAAAGAGAAAACTTACACTGGAAAGAGATAAATGGTTGAGGTACTCACGTGTCTAGATGTGAAACCAGAAAATATCATTATCAATAGAATTGTCATAGATGCAAAGGGTCCTAAACAGCCCTAAAAATTTCTCAAGTGACATACTGAAATCATAGCACATTGAAGCTCTTTTTCTTTATTAATTTGCATTGCTTTATTTATAAAGCCACTATGTGTCTTATAGAGAACACACAGATATATACCTGCTTAAAAAAATTGTGTAATCCTCTAGGTGAAAAGAATTTCACAATGTATTATTCATGTATTATTTGTATCTGAAGCTTTAGCCTTTTTCTTTGAAAATAGGGAAGTACTTTTATAATTGTGCATTGGAAGGAGAATAGGGTAAGAAATTGCCAGCACTAATGATTTGTGAACAGAGTTCATCTTTTTCAATTTAATGTGAGCTGTAGATTGAGGTCTCAGGCATTCTTTTATTTCTCTCATAATTACTTAACCTATTTGACCACCCCAAATGTGCATAATGACCTTTCCCTAATGTTCATTTTTATTATATGAAGCATCTGTTTAGATGCATGTGCTGAATTAATGGTTTTTATACATTCCAAATTTATGTTGATACCATAAAATAGGCTTGGTATTAATGAAATTCATTTTTTGACAGTCCAAAATGTACAATCAATGGTAAAATGTTTCTCTGGGGAGCAATAAAGCTAAACATAGTTAAAGTATGCTAGGCAGCTCACTGTATTTTTGAATAAGGGTCAATAAATTATGTATATTCTGTGCAATGAATTGTTGTCCTCAGTAGCTGCCTAATAACCAGGTAAAATAAATAATTATTTAGTTGTACTCAGACCTATAATAATATTTGCTTGAAGCACCAAAATGATTGGAGGTGGAAAAAATGTTTTTAATAGCTTTTTGAAAGCTTTCTTTTTGTTTTTAATTTAATCTAATACATCATCAAATGTGTATAGAATATCTTCAGCATAGAAGAAAGAGTGTTCCCATTTTTACGGATCTTGCAATCTATTGGGAGAGGAGCGGAAGGAGTGACAAATACGGTGCAAAACATAACTATTCCATAACACAGGCACAAAGCACTATGAAGTCACCTCTTACAACTACTTTTCATTCACTCTTAATATGTAAACATCAAAAGCCCTTTTGATTTTCTCCTAAATCTCTCAAATCTGTTGACTTCTTTCCATGTCTTACCATCTCAGTCCAAGCTGTGTCATCTCCTATTTGGTCTCTGTACTGGCCTCCTGATGGGTCTTCCCACATTTATTCTTGCTCCACCACAATCCATTGTCCACAGCAGCCAAAGAAACTTTTCAAAACCACATCTAATCCTGTCTCCAACCCCCTCACCCCTCTTACATGGCTTTCCTTTGTTCATAGGACAAAAACCATAGTCCTTAACCCAGCCTCACAGATGTGGCCCCTGTCTACTCTATAACCTCCCCTTACACGCCTCCTTTTGACTGCGCACAGACCTTCTCATGTTGCTCTCACATACTAACCTCCCTCTAGTCTTAGGATGGGGCTGCCAGCCTGGTATTTTCCTAGCTCTTCTCCACCTCTGTTTTATCTGATTAACGTTAATCTCAGCTAACAGGTAATTTCTTGAGAAAAGAATCCATGACGTGCTAGACTAGGTCAAGTTTCTCTGTTACAAACTCTCTTAACAGTTATTTCATTTGTTCACTTTGCAGTTTATATTTATACCTTCGATTGTTCGAATACTCAATTATTGCCTACTTCCCTAACCAAAATGTATGCTCCATAAAGCAAGAACAGTATTTGCTTTTGCTTACCACCAACATATGCATTGCACATGATAGTTGTTAATTCATACTTGTTAAACAGTAAATAAATAAGTGTAGGGAGAGAAATATCAGCTATATATTTGGGGCCCAGTTATAAAAACAAAATTAATAGTCTACTTTAACTAAAAATTATCTTGTATATAAACTTAAAAATAGACAAGCTAACAGTGAGATGGATATTTATATGTTAAATAAATATTTGGGACAAATATGCCCCAAATAAAGTCTTTTAGGGTGCTATTTTTTCCTCTCCTGCCACTCCTGCCACTCCTGCCACCAATATCAAGAGAGGATAATATTCTCATATAGCTCATATCAGAGCTTTTTCCATATGGGACTACACTGGTTTATAAAGGGAAAAATAAAACTGTCAGGCATAGACACTTCATAAAAACCACTTCAAAACACTAAAACTGAAATGAAATTTGATGTTTCAAATTTAACAATATTTTAACTGTTAGCTCTAATTCTTTAAAGGTTTTAGATCAACAAATAATATGGGTCACAGCTACCATATTGCACATTATTGAGATCTGTTGCTTTTCTCTATGAAACAATTTTGTTTTGTTTTTATCAATGTATACATTTTTTTTTGCTTACAGTACTTGAGATTTTTGAAAAGCCCATATCATTATTGATGACATCCAAACTCAGACTATAAAATAACTCGATGCAGCGACAGCATGATGATCATTATCACAGCTGTGAAAGGTCCTTCTCCATTTAGTGGGCTTTGTTCCCATCCACAATCCCTGGATGATTAAGGACATTGAAATTTTAATTTGATTTATTTTTTATAACAGCTTTCTTGTGACATAATTTGTATACCATAAAATTCACTCTTTTAAAGTGTGTAATTCAATGGTTTTTAAGATATTCAAAAATTTGTACAATCATCACCATTCTTTAATCCTAGAATAATTTTTTATTACCTCAGAAAGAAACCCCATACCCATTAGCAGTCAATTCTCGTTTTCCCCTGCTCCCAACTCCTGGCAAAACATTAAACTTACTTTTGGTCTTTATGGATTTACCTATTCTAAATATTTCACATAAATAGAACCATGCAATATGTGGCATTGTGTGTCTCGTTGCTTTCACTTAGCATAATGTTTTCAAGGCTCATCCATATGGTAGCATGTATCAGTGCTTCATTCCTTTTCATGACTGAATACATACAGCACATTTCGTTTATCTAAATTTCGTTGATACACACTTGAGTTGTTTCTACTTTTGGGCTAAGTTAAATAATGTTGCTATGAACATTCATGTATAAGAGTTTGTGTGGACATAAGTTTTCATTTCTCTTGGGTATACTGTGTATCTAGCAGTGGCATTACTCGGTCATAGGGAAACTATATGTTCAACTTTTTGAGGAAATTCCAAACTGTCTTCCAAAGTGGCTGCATCATTTTATGACTCTACCAGCAATGCATGTGAGTTCCAATTTTTTCACGCTCTGCCAGCCCTTGTTATTGTTCACTTTTTTGATAATAGTCACCCTAGTTGGTGGCAAGTTCTATCTTATTGTGGCTTTGATTTGCATTTCCCTAATGACTAATGACATTTAACATTTTTTCATACACTAACCGGCCATTGGTTTATCTTTGGAGAAATGACTATCCAAATTTTGCTAATTTGTTAATTGGACTATATGTTTTTTTATTGTTGAGTTGTAAGTTCTTTATATGTGGTAGATACAAATCCATTATCATACATGTGATTTGCAAATATTTTCTTCCGTTATGTAGGATATCTTCTCACCTTCTTGATACTATTCTTTAAAACACAAAAGTTTTATCTTTTTTTTTTTTCTATCTTTTCTTTGGTCATTTGTGTTTTTGGTGTGATATCTAAGAAGCCACTGCCTAATCCAAGGTCACGAAGATTTACATCCATACTTTAAAAAAATATATATTTATTTATTTTTTTATTTTTATTGAATCAAAATTTATTATACAGATTTTTGGGGCTCAACATTGAGATATGTTGATTAAATCAATATTACTAGCATATATATTGTTACAAATTGTAAGTATTCTTTATGCCCCTTGTCCAATCTCTCCTCATTCTCCTCTCTATCCCCCCTTCACCCTCTAATTACCCTAGATTTCTTCTCTCCTTCTGAAAGAATAATGGTTACTCTGTTGATTTGTTGCCTAGATGATCTGTCCAATGCTGAGAGGTGTGATCAGGTCCCCCACTATTATCATAGAGCAGATGCTTCTTCTGTCACTCTGAAATGGGCTTTGTGGAGAGAGATGTTCTCTTCTTTTCTTTATCTCTGCTGATGACTCTCCTTGTGTCAATGCACTCCAGTGTCTGGCAGACCATCTGCGGGGTACTTGTGGCATCTAGCTGCTTTCGTGGCAGCCATGGTTATAGTGGTGGCTGTGGTGGGCCACCCACATGGAAGTGATGCTTCTGGCATGCACCTTTGTGCTTGCAGTGTGCCTGGTTGCAGGGAGTGTCCGGTCCCCAGCTCCATACCTTGGGACCCTGGGTGGGCCCCGAAGTGCTGGTGTGGTGTGTCAGGTTGTGGGAGGGGGGTCTGGTCCCCTTCTCCATGCCTCAGGTCCCTGGGCGGGCCCCAAGGCACTGGAATGCTGTGTCTGCCTGTGGGAGGGGGTTTTGTGCCCTCTACATGATTTCTGATGAGATTCATCTGTTGATCTTATTGAGGATTTACATCTCTTGTCTGTGATACGTTGCTTTCTCTCTTGTTGTTTTCAAGATCTTTGTCTTTGTCTTTAGACAGTTTTGCTTGTGATGTGTCTAGGTGTGGGATCTCTTTGAATTTTTCCAATTTGGAGTTTGTTGAGCTTTTATATGTCCATATTAGTGTCTTTTATCAAATTCGGGAATTTTGAGTCCATTATTTCTTCAAATATTTTTCTGTATCTTTCTCTCTCCTCTCATTTTTGAACTCTCATTATAGGTATGTTGATATGCTTAATAGTTTTTCACAGATTTTAAGTTTCTGTTCATTTTTCTTTATTACTTTTTCTTTCTGTTGCTAAGACTGGAAAATCTCAATGGACTTGTCTTGAAGTTAACTGATTCCTTCTTCTGCTAGTTCGAATCTGCTGTGAATTTGCCATTATGGTTATTATACTTTTAACTCTAGAATTTCTACTTAGCTCTTTTTTATAATTCATATCTTTTTATTGACATTCTCTTTTTGCTGAGTCATTGTTCTCAAAATTTTCTTTAATTCTTTAGACATAGTTCCCTTTGGTTTTTTGAACAAATTTACAACGGCTGGTTTAAACTTGTTGCCTAATAATTTCAATATCTGGGCTTCCTCAGTAACAGTGTCTATTCACTGCATAGGTCACACTTTCCAATTTTTTTTTGTATGTTTCCCAATTTATTGTTCAAAACTGGATATTTTAAATAATGTAATATAGCAACTTTGGAAATCAGATTCCCCACCCCCCAGAGTTTGTTCTTATTACTGTTTGCTGCTGCTGTTGTTAGATTGTTTAGTATCTTTCCTGGACTAATTCTTTAACATCTGTATGCTTTGTTGTGTATGGCCAGTAAAGACTCTGGTCGGTTACCCTAATGGTTAGCTAATGCTTGGACAAAGATTTCCTTAAATTCTTTGAACCATTAAGTCTTCCAGCCTTTGATAAGGGGCTCTTTGTGTATGCTGAGGAACATGTTAAATGTTCTTCTAGGCAGTTTATAGCTGTCTTAGCCTTCACAGCCTGCTTACACAGAGCCTCAAGGTAAGCCATCGATAAGGGATTAGGATCTTCTCACATCTTCCCTGGGAATGTGCACACTCCTTCATATGCACATGGCTCCCTAGATTCCCAGGAACATATTGAGTGTTTTCAAAGCCTGATATGAATATTCCATTGCACAGTTTTTCCTTTTAAATTTTCCAGTCAGTCTCTCATTATTTCCACTTGGTGTCACCAACTCAAGCAGCTGTGATATGAAACAATTGCTACTGATTGTTTTCAACAAATATCCTGGGAATAGGACAGAGTGAGCTCCGAGTCAGGTCAAATAAAGAAAAGCCTTGACAATAGAGCTCTCCAAGGAGCTTTCTGATAGATAAAATAATGACAATTCTCTGAGGATGATGCTTTCAGAAAGCTTCAAATGTATTCCATCCCCTCCCAGTAGTGCTAAGATACTGGTTTTCACAGCTACTATTGTTGTGAAACTGCTGATTTTCAAGTGTACCATGCAGATCTAGGAAGAGAGATATGGGAAGGATTAGGGAATGTTAAAATGCCACAAATCTCACTATTCTTTCTGAAATTCAGCCATTTTTTTGGATTAACACTCCTCAGATTGCAGCAAACTTTTATTAAATATCTGGAATTCTGAAAACGTTGATTTTGAGATTTTGTTTTTGCCAGTGTTGTTGTTGTTTTATGGAGGATCATACTCAGCCATTCAGAAAATATTATCTTGCTTTTCTTGTGTTTTCTAATATTATCCTCATTTTGGTGAGCAAAACGGAAAAATCTTTCCACTTTAAAACATTAGGAATTAAAAGATTTCTTCAAAAATGCAGAAAAATTTTCAACATTTTACTTAACAATAAGAGCATGCATTTGTGAGAACAGAAAAAAATCTTTCAGTGAGTTTATTTAGCTGCTGCTAGCTAAGGGGAAGAGTCTGGGATTTTCTAAGAGGTGCAAACATTTTAGTACTCAGTTTCTTAGTTAAACTCCTCAATTATGTAAATATGAATATTTGTTAAGCATTTGACAAGTATTTGGGGTCTAGATACTGGAAATAAAAAGATTTAATTTATTTCTTCTTTGTTAACAAAGAGGATTAATTCAAAGCAATCGGTTATACTGTTCTCGTTTCTCCATAAATAGAAGGAAAAGATAAAAGAAAAAATTCACTTGATTCCATGGAATTTGCGATTTCAGAATAGTTTCCCCAAATAGACAACTGTTCAGCAGAAATCTGATAATTTTAACAGAATATTCAGGAGTAAATGGTTGCATTCAGATTAAATATATTCTTTTTAGAGTCAAGTTCTAAGAGATCTCTAGAAGTAAAATGGAATATGGCTGCTCTGTTTCTGTCAGATAGATACGAGATGATTTATTCTGGTTCATCCATGAAAGGATAAGATGTTATTAAGATTTCTTAAAGTTGTCCCTTGGTGACCACTTACCATTAACACATATTCAATACTGCACACTGAAGGTTGTTGAATCTTTAAGTAAGGTTTTTATAATGAATATAAAGTTAAAAAGATAAGGTTATGAAGTGTTTAACAAATGTTTAAATGAGGCTTTTATAGTGAATCAACAGGAAATTTAATGGATGCTCATGTCTGTTACATGTTACTTGAGTAATTAAAAAATGGAAGATTCCATTTCTGAGAAATCAATTGCATTTTTCCATTTAAGAAAATCATGTGCATTTGATATTAGTTATAACAATTCAAATGTATAGCTGAATTTTTTCATGTTCACTCTGATCCATAATTTTTTTCAATTATGCAAAAGCAATATTCAATTACCTAATTGCATATATAATACCTACAGCCATATTTTTTTTGTTATTAATAATAGATAACTATCTTCTCTCTTTACGTATTATTTACTTGGACTCATTTCCTTTTATGTAATCTGTACTGTGTTTGACTTTACAAAAGCGCTTCAATGGTTTACAAAAGTGCCTTTCCATAGTGTATTACACCGTAATTTTTAACTGGAAATAATGAGTAGTGTGACACTTTTCCTAGACCATTTAGAAAGATATGGATCCTGAAGACTGTCATATAGTTAGTTTACAATGTAATAATTCCTTGACTGATGCCACATTCCATAGAATAGTAGCTGACTCGCTTAGAATATTTTCCTAAAGCTTTCATAGACATGAGCAAAATGAAATCTGAAACCATAGCTCATGAGACATGCATACACAAAACAACAAATTAAATTGAGTACATGTGACCTAAATTTAAAATAAATTGCGGTTAGACAGGAAATTATAGCTGGTAGATAATAATGCCATACTTAGGTTTCTACACCTTCTGTCATAGAACGGAAAGATTTTTTCTCTATTTGAGAAAGAATTCAAACCTGCATGGTAAGTTATATCAATGGTATTTGTGGCCACATCAAAATTTTACTGAAGGTGAATTCTGATACTATATCAGATATTGGGTGAATTTCATCCCTCAGACTAGCTATGACCACTTCCTTGATTTATTACACACTGTTCCCACAATAGTATCCAGATCAGCACTCAGTCTGTCTTTTTCACTGCAGTACCATTTTGGTATTAAGATTTAAGAACCTTTTTTTTCCTTTATAAAACTTTTAAATCTTCCTTTTCCATTATAGCTTAGCACCCTGTAGTTTAGCAGATCTTACCTCTTAATTTCTTCTCCTGGACTCTCTTATTCAGCATTTATTCACAGTGAACTACATTTGCTTACTCTTATCCTTGGCTCT
This sequence comes from Galeopterus variegatus, assembly GCF_000696425.1. Classification (NCBI taxonomy): domain Eukaryota; kingdom Metazoa; phylum Chordata; class Mammalia; order Dermoptera; family Cynocephalidae; genus Galeopterus; species Galeopterus variegatus. Next base: position 520,324 of record NW_007726703.1, on the reverse strand, counting down.
CAGAGTTCTCAAGATCTTTCAGATTTTATTGTCTATCCAGTCCCTTGTCACTGAAAATAACTCTTCTTGAAGCGTGTTGCCTACGCATCCTACCCACAAAAGAAAAAGCAGATTTCCCCTAAAAGAAACCTCACATCTCAATAGTCTATGAAATGATACACCAAGTGTTGTAATTCTTTCAGAGAAGTATTTTGGATGGAACCACAATTTATCTAAAAGAAAATGTTTGTATTGGCAAGATTTCAACCATTGTTGTCTATTATTTCTGAAGCCAAACAAACTGAACGAACAAGAACAATTACACTGTTATTAATGTGTAATGTAGAATTAATTTCTCATTATAAACAGTTGTGGTAAAAGGAATTAGACTATAATTCCTAATTTAAATTTAATATAATTAAATTTAATAGATTATAGATAGACACTAGGACATTATGTTTTAAATACTATTTTATCTCTTTCTTTAAGAAAATCTGTGTTAATAGAATGCTGTAAACTAGAGATGAGCAAAATTTTCTGCCAAGGGCTACACAGCAAGTACTGCATGTTTTCCAAGCCATATAGTCTCTGATGCAACTATTGAAATCTGCCATTGTAGCAGCCACAAGCAATACATAGGTTAATGGGCATGGCTATGCTCCAATGAAACTTTGTTTATGAGCACTGACATTTGAGTGTCACATAACTGTCATGTCACAAAATATTATTCTTCTTTTAAAATTTTTCAACAGTTTAAAGATGCAGAAACTACAGTCAGCTCACGGGCCATAGAAAAACAGGCAGAAGACCAGATTTGACTCGGGGGCCCTGGTTTGCTGACCCTGTTGTAAACTATGGTATAGAATTTTACTTCTTCAGCTGCAATTGATGCACACTATACAGTATGCTAAACAGAAGAAAAAGGAAACCCATTTATGATTTACTATGAGGAATGAAATTTTACTAGATTTTTGTAAAAGTCCAACTTTTTATTAACATATATTGCATTTCTCTCAGTAATAATAATAATAATAATAATAATAATAATAATAATAATAATAATAATAATAATAATAATAATAATAATAATAATAATAATAATAATAATAATAATAATAATAATAATAATAATAATAATAATAATAATAATAATAATAATAATAATAATAATAATAATAATAATAATAATAATAATAATAATAAATCAGGTCAGATTCTAGATTTGGCTAGGCAGTAAATTTCATAATGCAGTAAACATTTTCAGTTCAGCTAAATGATTGGGGTTTGAATACAACTAGGCTTTGTTTGATTGATTTACTAATTGGTGTGCCCTGTGAGGTTCCTAAAACATATCCATTTTCAGAACATGTGACATAGATATATTATCTGTCATCAGTTCCAAGGATAAAGTTCTTGAATAATCTTATGATTTCAACATTGGAAAACTTAAGTTCCTATGGGGAAAAAAAAGGTTTGAAAAACTGAATAAACCTATGAAAGTGAGTAATTTTTTGACCTTCCCCCCAATAAATCAATAGCAACAATAATATCAAAACAAAAAACAAAGACATACCAATGCCATTTATACATCTTAAATGGGTAATTATGAATTCAGGCCTATTAACTTTCATGTACAATTCATTACTTCTAGGAAACTTTTCAGGATCTCCCCAGTTTCTAGTTTTAACTAGATGTTTATAAGAAACATCTAGAAATTAAGAAACCAGAGATTATTTTCTTTAATGCTAGTTATTCTGAATCAAGGACTTGGCTTAGCTTTGTATACAAATGTTCAGTGCATTTCTGATTTAACTACAGATGGAGATATTCTAGTTATGCACTATGGCTTCTCCACAACCACTGTCTTTTTTTTCTGAGCCCTGCACTTTGCCCCAGGAGGCTGACCTCTGTACATGTCATTGCCTGGCTTTCTGTGCCCTGTGGCTTCCATTAAATTAGACCAGTGGGAATCACATGCCAGTGATCAGAGGAGAGAGGAAAGTGGTCAGAGTAGGTATTCCCCAGCGCCCTCTAAGGCAGGAAATAGTTTTAGCAGTTGGTGTGTTCTCCTTCCAGTCACACATCCTCCCAAGAAGTCACTTTGGTCTGGCCATGACTCTCTCTGCTTCCTGCCACACACCTAAGTCTCATGTGTAACAACTTTCTTCTATTGCTTGTCCCTGGGAGCATCACCATCCTGAGTCCATTGCACACCCTGCCCACACCTTTGTAAAGGATGCTTTCATTTAACTCTCTTAAATTACACCTTTGAGTGTTATCTGCTTCCCGAGGTTCTAACCAATACAAAGAACATTGAGAACATTTAGACCTGCCATTTCAGCTCTCGTTTTATCTGATATTCATGTGACTTATGCTTTCCTTGAACAAAAGAATGAGTTACTATTAATATGATTCAGCAAAGTCCTTTTACCTCTGGGAAACCCTAAATAAATAAAGCAACTCAAATGTATCCATGCATCACTTCTGCTGCCCTTTCCTCAAGAGTCCATAGTTTACTTCACCTGCCACCAGAATTACATTAGAAGTCTCTGACAGCCAGAAACTCAAGATGAACCAAAACCATGGAAAACCCAACTTAATTCTTCTAAAAGAGACTTACCAATTAAGTGTAAAATATTGCTGCAAATTTTATGAAATGACTATTATTTTTCCAATGACTTTCCGAAAGTAGTAAGCTTTCTTTTTGCCTGACATTCACTAATAAAAGCCAAAAAATGACAAAGTAATTTAAAACATAAGAATGTGAATTGAAAATAAATATTATCATAAGTATACTTATTATTATTAGCTAATCCTTACTGAAGGCTTACAATGTGCCAGTTACTGCAGTTACTGTTTTATATGGATTAACTCAGTGAATTCTTACAGTCACCCTGTGATGTGGGTATTACAGTTATCCCCTTTATATTGCTGAGGAAAGGGAGGCATAGAGATATCAAGTAACTTGCCCAAAGTGACAATCCAGTAAAATGGGGAACTGGCACACTTATTTCTCAGTCATTTCTGTATGATAATATTCACTGAAATTTGTATAATTTGAAATGAATGCCAAAATTAGCCATGCTGCTTTTTACTGTTACTGAAATCAACAGAGCTTGTGCTGTAACGAGGGCTCTGACATGTAGAGAGATGGGTCAGAATGAGGAAGGTTGGTGCAGGAGGGTCACATAAATGCACAGAATTAGGACAGGCAATTGAGAAGGAAGAAAGTAGGTAACAATTAGAGGCCAAAGATGCAGCACGTAATCAGTACTAAAGAGGCCTGCCACCCATAGAAGGAACCCCGTCCCTGAGGGCTGGGAGGAGAAACTGGGGATCCGAGGTAGACTCCTGCCCACAAGAGGGAGATCAAACCTTGGGGAGACTGGATCAAGGCAGGTAACAAGGGCTATGTGAGCTAAGGTATATCTACTAAAAGCGCTAATGCAAAGCCCAAGGGAATTATTACATGTGGGAGCTAGTTTCACCCATCATCACTTAGTAAAAAGCTCCTAAGTTTTAACTAATCACAGGGATGCCTGAAATACATACTATGATGTATTATGTTTTCCAGGCTTTTAGGCATCTGCATAAGCAAAATAGTTACATGACCACTTTCAGGAAAGCTCCTTAAAAAAACATCTATTGTACAACCTTTACTCTCTTCTTCTTTCCTTCCTCTTGTCTGCTGGCTGGAATGTTGGAACATGGGTGTAATGGTTGGAGCTTAAGCAGCTTCTTTGGACCATGAGTCGGGAGGACTATGCTGAAGATGATAGAGCAGCATGAGAGAAAAAGCCAGTGTTCCTGTAACTTAGTGGTTGCCTTACCATACCTGAACTGCTCCTCTGACATGAGAGAAAGGCATATTTAGGTTACTGGTATTTTGCCTTTCCTGTCATTGATAGTATAACTCATAGTCCTAACTGGTACAATGCATATAGCTCTTAACACAAATACAACTGCCTGTGATATGCCACATTAATGTTAGCTCTTATGATTTTTTGCTGTTGTTAGGACTGAGGTAAAAAGCATTAATAAAAACTCAGTTTTGTTAGTGAGGTGAATGGGTCAGAGCAGGATGAGCAGTCAACTTCAGAATTCTGAAAAACTGGTTAGTTTTCTTAAAAAGACCATACTTTGAGACTGCAAAGCTAATCTTTATTTCTCCCTAAATTTCTACAGTGAATTTTTATATTTGTTACAAATGCTGTCAGGAGTACTTGAGCCAGTCAAGGAACAGCTGGGTTGTATATTTGACATACACTATAATCAAGATTTCTCAAACATCTGCCTGGCAGCCAGGCCCTGTCTGTGTTTGAGACCATGAAGTAAATGGACCTATAAACTTGGGCATGCCTAGGAGAGGGGAAAGGGAGGACAGGATTATTCTCCCTATGTAGTTATGCATAATGATGTGAAAAAAGCAAGGAATGTATAATGCTGCTGGTTTCTAAATAATCATTTCTTTATTTTCCCATTTCAGTAAAGAATTTAAGAGAACATATTTAAAAAATTCCTTCCTCTGAGCCTCCAGAGGGTATGCCAGCATGTCAGACATGCCTGTGAATGGAGAATCGTTAGAGTTAAATGATAATTTGACCATTAAATAAATTTAAATGCAAGTTTTCCCTTTAGTAATGTCAGTTGTTTAAAAGCTAAACTAGTGTCATTTTATAGAACGTGGTTTTAAAAATCTGAGTGTCAGATAGTATATTAAATTCACTGTTAGGATAAGAATAACAATATAATGCTTTATCTATTATCCAAAAGAATAAAAACATCGAGTGTAATACAAAAGTCTAGGAGAACACAAAAACCTTCCAAAGGACATTTTTAGAGATATTAGACTAACCTATAAGATTTTACACTTATCTTTAGCAATAATAATATCAAATTCCACTGAAAATTAATATTTTCAATAGCTTTTAAAAACCTTTATCAAAAAGTAACATATGTTCATTTTTTTAAAATTTAGAAAATATGGTTAAACAACAAAGGTCATGAATTAACCACTGTTAAATATGTATACGTCCTTCCAGACTTTTCTCTTTGCATGTATGTGTGTGAAAATTTTTTATAAGAATGTTGCATTGTATATTGTTTTATAAACTGCTTCTTTCATCTTTTTAATGGATCCTTCTTCCAAAACATCATTGTGAATAGTTGCATATTATTCCATTGTATGGTTGTACTGCAACTTATTTAATCCTTCTGTTATGCATTAAAGTTGCTACTAATTTTTTATTTTATGTTTTAGGTTTTTTCTTATGTGTGTGTGTGCTCCTCTATGATAATTATCTTAGGATAGACCCTAGATGTAGAATCATGTGGTCAAGGTAATGCAAAATCCTAAGCATTTGATGAGCATAACCAAACTGCCTAGAGAAATATTGCATAATAAATAACCCCAGGCCAGTAGTATAGCCGTTTCTGTTTTACTTAATACTCCAAATACTGAGATATCTATGATAGACAGACAGACCCAAAGAGGGAGACAGAAAGAAAACATCATACATCTTTTGGCCAATGTATCTGATAAAGCAAAAGCTTCTTCATGAATTTTACATATATCTTAAAATTAATATTTTTCTTTACCAAGGAATACAATGCTTATTGCTGAAAAATTAGAAAATGGATATAGTAAAATAAAATAAAATGAAATAACTACCATCGAGATTACTATGGTTAAAAATCTGAGTGTATGTCTTACCAGTGACTTGTCAATACACAGGTAGTTACCCTACATGATTTAGACTTAATATAATCAGTTATTTAGGGAACTTCATGCATATTAAAACTGAGAACTAGGACTGGGTGGTCTGTGCAGCTTGTTACTTTGTTTATACGAAATATGAGACATAACATTGATAAAAATAAGAGGGGCTCGACTAAAGTTAATGCTGGTGGTTTCAGAAAGAGAAAAGCTACTAACGTTAAAGAAAGGCTGAATCTGCTCAATGTTTAGGTTTTTTTTCCAGTCAAACACTTAATGGCTATTTAAAATTCTCTTTTCTTATCAAAATCCTGCAGAACACAGTTAAAATTAAAAACTTTTTAACAATCTCTACTCATTTCAGTTTTTAAAAAAAATTTGATAATGCAGTTTCCTCAAGATCACAATTACCCTGTTTATAACAGAACTGGATGTACATATATATTTCTTACCATAGTGGAACTGTGGTAGGAGGGTATTTCAAAAAGTTCATGGGAAGATACAATTAAAAGATAATACGAATCTTTCCATGAACTTTTTGAAGAGACTTTGTGTTGTCTGTTCTGTGTATCTTTTATTCACATAACAATCTATCTTAAACACATTTACATGCTATAAATATTTTCTACAACATGATTTCAATGACTACATGTTACATGTATGCAGCAAAATTCATTTAATTATTTTGATTTTTTATTTGGAATTTAAGATGTTGCCAACTTTTTTTGGTCTTACAAATAAGATAACAATTAATATACCTAAGCTAAATCTTTGCACATACATTTGATTGCTTCCTTAAGAAAAAAATATAGATTGTGAATTGCTGCCTGGGTCAAAAGGTAAACAAATTCTAAGTCTTTTACTTCACTAATCTCACTTCTCCTTCCTTCTCTTTTTACTAAAATCCATAACACTTTGCATGAATGTATTCATCCTGCTGAACTTCAGCATTATTTTGACAATTTTAGCAATTGGCTAATAGATGTTTTCCTTAACATTGTGTTGTTTATTAGTTCATTAAGAAAGAATTTATTTCTATAAATATTGTCTTTTCATCCAGGAAGAAAGTATCTCATCTCTCTCACTCCACCCAAAAAGCGCTGTATCTACGTAAGGTAGAACATGAATATTCAGTCATTTTAAAGATGTTTTAATTGGCTTAATTACTTTAGAGGGAGGGAGGGAGAGAGAGAGACATTGTGATAATCTTTTCACATGTCAGCTTGCCTGGGCTACAGTTCCATTGTTGAGTCAAATACTAATCTAGGTGTTGCTGTGAAGCTATTTTGAGGTGTGATTAAAGTCCATAATCAGTTGATTTTTAAGTAAGGGAGGTTATCATAGGTAATCTGGTATTCTGATTCAATCAGTCGAAAGGCCTTAAGAGCAGAGTTGAGACTTCCCTGGGGAGAAAGCTATTCTCCTATGGACGGCCGTTTCAGCCCACACTTGAGAGTCCCAGCCTGCCTCTTCATGGCCTGTCCTATTGATTTAGGGTTCACCTGGCCAGTCCCCACAATTGCTTAGGTCAATTCATTGCAATAAATCTCTTCAACTATATATCTCCTCCTGTTTCTGTTTCTCTTTTCGAATTGTAATACAGAAAGAGAGAGATTTATTTTTTAGAACTCAGAGAATACTCACATCCAAGAGAATTAAACCAATTAAAAATATTAATTAGCCTGGCACCTAAAGATAAAGAAGCAATTTTCTGAGATGCTTGTACACCTAAGTACATTTTTTTCACCTGTGTTCTTGTGCTAGCATGCTCTCCAGCTTTACATACTGATCTTTCATTCCTACAGTACACTTCATCCACAGTAACCTGCACATGGACTTGCTCTGGGGTGTACAGATAAATAAAGCATTGTATCAGTTGTACAGAAGCTACAGGCTAGTGGGAGCAAACAGAAATATGAACAAATAATCTTAATTCAGCATAGTGTTAGAAAGAAGTTATTTTAAAAGGGCCGTGGAAGAACGAAGGAGCCATCTGAGGGAGCGATGAAAGCTTCACAGAGAACCCTCTCCCATTTTTTTTGACAAGGTTCATAGCAATCTCAACAAATAGTAGTGTTCTTAAACTCACACCCACACCTCCTGCTATTTACCAGAAGCTCCTACATCTCTTTGGTAAGCACAGCTAAACATCCTAAGTTTTATCCTGTATCATTACATCTTATTTCTTGTCCTTTAAACTCTTGAAGGATTTTCATTTATAGATGAACATCTTTATGCAAATATTCCTCTTTGGAAAATTCTATTAATGTTTGCTGGAAAATCAACGTGTTTTGCTCTCCGCTGATTCCTGCATCAAATGTGGGTGACAGATTTCAGATTCAAAAAATATTTCTTAGTGCATCAGCCTTTGCTGCAGTTATGCGAGTTTCATATTCATCACACATCTCCAAAATACTTCGCTGCTTAGTAAAACACTCCGCGGTTCAGTACATGAAAAGCACTATATAATCCCCAGCAGAGTGCGGAATGAACAATCCCATATTTAAAGATTAATGATTCTTTTAGCTGCACAACTGACTTATGGAACTGTCTATTCTTTAAGTATGGAGCTATGACTGAGATGCTTGTATTAAGAGACAGAAAAGGTTAAGCTTTCAGTTTTTTGCTCAGGAGCTATTTACTTGCACTGTGTAGGGCTTGGAATCATGAATTCTAATGAGAACAAATTCACATCTGCTCAAATCTCAATTATCTGAATGTGGCTTATCCATTTTGCTGAGTATCTATAGAAGCATAAAATTTAAACTAGTTTTTTCCTGCTGTCTTACATGCTTCTCAGCTGCCTCTTTCCTACCAGCAGCTGTTGTACATTCAGGAATCAAAAATAATTTTAATGTTAGGATAACCAAAATGTTAATTATTACATGTGCAAAATTCATATATATTGCATCAAACCCAACTAAACTGTGTCTTGAACTATCTGAGACGTTTCTCTCCATTGTAGTAGACTGTTGAGATATAACCATATCTATTTCTTATCTTCAAAAAAGTGTAGTTCTTATGTTCAAAACGTTCACCTGCTTTTTCAACATTAAAAACTCGCATTAAGCAGACTTTCAGAATCACAGGTCGCTCAAACCACTGATAAATCCACGTTTTCCTCAAAATAAGTTTTGTGTATGACTCACACATATTTGCAAGGAGAAAAATTATCAAAAAAACTCAGAATTTTAGCATTATAACAATAACAATGCCTGAATGAGCCACAAAAGGAAATGCCACTAAAGGAAATCATTGTGGGTAGCATCATGAAAAATAATTAAAGTCTACTTTAGAAAAAGTTAAGGAATTATAAACAAGAACAAATTGTTGATAACATGCGGCAACTTGGGTGAATCTCAAATGAGTTATGTTAAGTCAAGGAAGCGAGACAGAAAAGACTACATACTGTATCATTGCATTAACATGATAGTCTGGAAAAGGAAGAACTATAGATAAAGAACAGTTCAGTGGTTGCCAGGAGTTAAGACTGGGGATAAAAACCGATTGCAAAGGGGAAGCATGAGGGATTTGTGTTTGTGCATGTCTGTGACAGAATGGTGCCGTATTATTGTGGTGTGGTGAGACTATATCATGCATTTGTCAAATTTACATAACTGCACATACAAAAGAGTGACTTTTATGCAAATTTAAAAATAAATTTTAAAAATTTGGTAATTGGATCATGAAGAAATACATAATATCATCACAAAAATCACTGAAGGTCAATTCAATCAAATCTTATTGTTGAATGGGAACAGTTCCTATTGAGTCTTATAAACAGTAACAATGCCAATAGTCACTGAAACAAGTCCAAATCGAATCAAATATAGGTGTGAGCAGTGAGTAGATTATTTCTTCACACTAAACCATATAAAGTGCCTTTTCTCAACTAGGTGGAAATAAATAGATCCTAAATAAACTTAAGTGTTAAATGTTTAAGAAATAAATATTACTGTTTTTGCTTAAAGCAATATCTACCCTTTATTTGTAGATTCCACGTGATCTCTGATCTCTTTCTTTCTAATCTCAGACTCTTCCAGACTTCCATTTAAGAAAGCAGATTGGTATATATTCCACCATGTTTGGAAATTTAGTTCCCAAGTTTATGCTCTGTACCAGCATTTCTCAATGTATGGTGCAAAGCACAAGAAATTAGTCACTTACTCTGGTAAGCTGAGTAATGGCTCCCCAAAGATATCCATGCCTGGATTCCCTGGAACCCATGAATATGTTCCATTACATGGCAGAAGGTATTCTGCAGATGTAGTTAAGGTTACAGATCTTAAAATAGGGAGATTATCCTAAATAATCCAGGTGGGCCCAGTCTAATCACATGAGCCCTTAAAAGCAGAGAACTTTCTTAAAGTAAGAGTTCAGGCAGAAGGGGATGTCAAAGAGCGAAGAAATGTGAGAAGGACTCTAAACTCCATTGCTGGTTCTGAAGACGAAGGAGGCCATGAACCAGAAAATCAAAGAGCTTCTAGACTCTGAGAATGACCCCCAGCTGACAGCCAGAAAGGACATTGAGACTTTGTTCTATGGACACATAGAACTGAATTCTGCAAACAATCTGAATGAGGCTGAAAGTGGATTCTACCCCCAGAGCCCCCAGGTAAGATCTCAGGTGGCAGAAATCTTGATTTCAGTCTTATGAGATCCTAAACAGAAGGACCAGTTGAGGAGACAGATCTCTGACCTACAAAATTATGAAACAATAAATTTGTGTTGCTGTAAACAGCTAAATTTGTGGTAATTTTTCTATTGCCACCGTGGCAACAGAAAACTAATACACTTCATGAATCATAATCTTTAAGAATGATACCTGAGAATTTACATTGAAATTTGTATGCATACTCTATTTGATAATCACTTTCCTATATGTTCCTCCTAAAATGTATTTCATTTTAACAAGTCAGGCCCAAATCATCATCCTCTATATTTGAAAAGTCTTCTGTAATTGGCCACCTGAGTCTGATTGTTCCTTAACTGGTCACTGTCTTAACACTTTCCGAACTAAACTGTAGGGTCTAATTTCATCCTACCATAAAAATACTTTGTGATTAGTTACATTTGTAGTTTATGCCTACAGATTCTAATTCTATGGTTTAAATTCCTTAAAGGTAAAATTTGTTTTTTATTTCTTCTGAGAACTATTATAAAATACTTAATTTAAACTATAGAATTTTATGGAAAAAAATAAAATAACTGACACGACTGAGACGTTTCAAAGAAATTGAGCAAGTCTCAAAATCAGGGAGCATCCAGGAAAGGATTTGGTTGACACCTGAGATGTAACATGGATTGGATGTTACCTTGGTGATTCTAACACAGACCAGGTGCTGGCCCTCCTCTTCACAAAATCAAGAACTTAATTTTGTCAGTACACTGAGTGTTCCATTTCCTAAGGACAGACTCACCCTATCAGGCTCATAGAGACTGAGGTAGAAAATGAGATGTTAACGTATGATTTTGCAATAGTTTGAACGTAAAGCAGACCATATATTCCCATGGTCTTGACTAGCTGACAAGCTACATGGAAAAACTATTTGGTGAGCTCGGACTCAAAACATGAGGATTTCAGTATATCACAGAAATGTGTAATAATGTCAGCCTTTGATAAACTGATGCATCCATCTTTACAACAGAGATGTTACCTGATGGAAATGCATAGTTGGGTAGTTAATAGATTTGCCACTTTGATTATCTTTCTCAATCCCAACTGTGATAAATACTTACTATCAGAATGCATGTTAATACTTCTAGTCAAATTTTGCCTGAAGACTACTTTGTCTTGGCGTCTCATGTTAACTTTGTAAATCTCTGCTCTATTCATTTTGTCTAAATTTACCATTTAACTTTCAGAGGAAGATTTAATTTACAATTTTGTGGAAAAAGCAACCTTTTGGGCCTTTTGACCTCATTGTCAAAACCATGTATTCTCTGACATATTAATTCAAAAAAAAAAACATAAAATACATGGGGTTCAGACTAAAAAATATTTTGATTTATAAGACAATTTTAAAATAGGATCTCATCATAAACTCAACATTCTTTTGTTACTGTGGTTTTGGTTAAGAATGTCGCTTACATTTTAATCTTCATTTGCAAAGTTGTGCTCATTCCAATATTATTTTGGCATATCCAAAATGCATTCTCTTGACGAGCCATCATACTTTTGTCACTATATTTTTCACCTTTCACTCTTGTAGAGGTATTGCACTTATCTATTATGTATATCTCACACCTACTGAAGACACAAATATATTGGCAATATGGAAAAGGAAAGAATTAATGAATTATCAATTTTGGTATTTTTAAAAATTCTTCTTTCACCAAAGTCTACCTGTACCACTCTTTTAAAAAGACAATAATATTTAAGATTTACAAACACTAGGTAGGTATATTACTTGTAGTACTCAAACAAACAAACAAACAAAACAAACAAAATAGGCATTATTTTTTATGGAACGCAAAAGTTAAGCTTGGAGATAGCCCAAATGTACATAGTTATCTGAACAGAGATTTTTAACCCCGGGGATTCTGACATAAAAACCCTCTCTCTTTCTAGTACTACATGCTGCATCAGGATTCCAAGTATCTTTTTTTTTTTTTTCCCTTTTTGTCTTTTTCCGTGTCCGGCAATGGATCGCAACCCTCAGTGTCGCCCCCGTACCGGACCGGGGACCAGCAACGGGATCGCAACCCTCAGTGTTGCTCCCGCGCCTCGCTCAGCCAGTGAGCGGGAACCGGTCTGTATGTGCCTGTCTAGTCCTTGGACCGTAATAACTTCGTATAGCATACATTATACGAAGTTATACGAATCCGAACCCTCGGACGGGAGCGCCGCCGCACTTCCCAAGCGGCGCACTATCCAGTGCGCCACCGGGCCGGCCCCCAAGTATCTTTTAAGAAACCACACATAGAGGTATAGTAACTATAATCTACTATTATAGATTGCAATAACTACCGTTCTAGAATTATACACTTCTATAGCTGAAAGGGTCCTCAGGGATTACCCTCCAGCCTAAATCTCTAAAAGATGTCCCTGCGAGCAGATAGTTATCTCAAAATATCTCATATTGAAAGCAATATGATTTTATTGCTTTAATTCCATTTCAGGGCAATTTTACTTGAAAAAAAAAATTAACCAAGAAAAGGCCTATCTCTTTGGAACATCCACCTGTTAGTCTCTTGGTTTGCCTTTTGGAGTTAGGCAGGCTAAATTTACTCTCACTTCATTTGCATCAGGAGTTTTTAATTAGTAACATCTCCATTCTTCAACTGTAATGAATACAAAATGGGTTTCTTTCCCTGAAAAATCTTATTTAAATGTAGGACCCAAAATGGAATGTTCCACTACTGAGATTGTCTGACAAGTGCAGATGGTAGTGAAAAAACTATTCCCAGACTACTACAGTCCAGACCACACAACCCTTCATAGCAGACATGTCACCCTATGAGTTATTTGCTCACGTTAAGGTTATGCTGAACACATGACTCTAAATGCACACCTTTATGTTTATCTCTATTAAATGCCATTGTGTTTGTATTTGTCAGCTCACAGTTCAGGCCCTTTGAAATTACAAGTCTTTGCAAAATAGTATGGGACTATAAAAATGACTGCGTGATAAAACTGCAAAGTGATCTCAATAATCAGTGGGAAAAATATAATTGTTCCATGACCTTTAACATTTTTTGTCAAAACATTAAACCTCGATTATTGTCAGATAAAAATAGATATGAGGAAATGAAAGATAATGAAACTAATATTTATATAGTATGCTGTAATTTAAAACACTAGAATCATTAAATATTTTGGTGGAGGGGATAAAAAACTTAACTTGAACAGCTCTTGTCTTCTCATTGTATAATTTACAATATGGAGTGAATATCTCCTATGCCTTGGCAGATTTTCATAGTTCTTTTTAAGTTTGGATCAGCTTCCAACATTTTATCTTTTGGGCTTTCAGTGTAGTGAAATACTTCTGATTTGCTTTAACATAAAGTTTGTGTCAGTTTCACTTCCTCTGAGATGTCATCCTATTTGTCACTTTCCTCAATGATGTCCATAAGTTCACCTTCACTAAGTTCCTGTGGCTGCACATCTAAAGTCTCTCGAACAATGCAATGTCAACATTCCCATGGTCAGCTATTTATTCTGTAATTCCATTTATATTTGATTCAAATTTCACCTCAAGCACTATCATTTTTTACTTCTGTGGTGCACTTTCATTTTTGTTGGTTTATTCCCTCACTTGATTATCCATTTTTATGAAATGTCATAGAGGTTTATCAATGAGAGACAAGAAGGCAACACAACTACATGCTCTGCTGTCTGTGCTTGAACTGAATAACAGAGTAATCAATAACTGATAGACATTGAAAGAAGCAATATGATTGATCTCTGATCAAGATGTGCATCTGTTCTTTACTTAGTGATTTGTGAACTGAAGAGCTACTAGCAAAGTTCAACTTTTATTTGCACATAGAAATTATCTCACTACAAAATACTTTTCCCCTAATATTAATTTCTTATTTCAAATGGTTATTGCTAACTTACATAGGTAGTTTGAAAAGAATAAACAAGTGATTCAGTTCTTAAGAATAGACAGATAGAGAAGCTTCTCTAATTCCCTTCCTTGGCTGGCATATTTACAAAACCTCAGTGTACAGAGAGTAGTTAGTGGGATGTATACATATGGCTGTAAAACACTGAAATGTGCATGATAAATTTCTAAACATGAGCCATAACTGCTGGTTTTACAGTCAGTAACGGCTCATGGCCATATTCAACTATGAGCGCTTCATGTAGTTAGTAGTTGTTGGCTATTGTCACCTCACAAAAACCTGTTGTCTCTAAATTTGTAAATACTAGTGCCAAATTAAGGATAACAGAAACTTGGCTTTATTAAATGCAATACAAGTCCATATAATCAAATAAAATTGCACATCGGTGACTACCAAACTCAGTTATTTGTGTAACCTTGACTGGAACGATATGTTCTCACCTCCTTAAGCTGCCCAGGATGATCCTGATTTATGCCTCTTGTTCTGCTATAATAACTATTAGAATTCCTTTACACTTGCAAACATGTCACTGTTTGGGTGGACACTTCACCCAAGACTAGGTGGACCTAGTCTTCCTCCTTACAAGGATGTACACTCCTTGGAGCACTCCAGTCCAGAAAGGACATGGTACAGCAGGAAGATGACCAGTTTAGCCATTTCTCCTATGTATATATTTTTGCTTAATGCCACAGCCAGATTCCTTCATACTCACAGGAAGCTAGTCTATAATCAACGTACTGTTGAACACTTTTTGCACCTAGAAGAAATCTAGACATTATTTATTTAAACCCTAGCTTGATTTAAAATTCCTATAACATGGCTACTGTACCTTCTAGCCTAATCAGCATATTTTGGGGGAATAAATGATTTATGGATCTCTGAATCTTTCGAAGCAAAAAAATCCAGTTATAGCTTTCAGCTGTTTAACATTCTAAATTATGCCTTTAAAATGAAAATGTACTTTGTTGGTTCTATTTCAGAAATCCAAAGCATTTACTTGGTGCTTTTCCTGGAAGTACTACATTTCATTTTGTACTCCCCCACCTCCTATCACCTTCTCCCTGACTCCGCTGGCCCATTGCTACTCTACCAAGCAGCTTCTGAATTGGCCTCAGAATAGTGTGGCTTCTTAGTACTATACATCAATTGAGAAAAGGACTTTAGTACATCAAAGATAAGTGATTTATTCTTCCTCAAAGATTGCTTTACATTTTAAATTGTCTTACAGATTGAAACTGGTATATTCAATTAAGTAGACGTCTTTAGACAGAAGTTAAAATGATGCATTCTCATGGAATATAATTAGTCTAATTTAATAGAATACAGTGATGGTCACTGTAGTTTAAATGGTCACAGAGTTTCAGTTCTAAAGATTTTTACTTGCTTTATTTTTCACACCAAAATACATAAATATATAGATTCACTTTGTATACATTTAATTGGCATAAATTGACTTAGGGAGAAATCAGCAAAGTACTTTCCCTGTGTGTTTCATATAATAATTTGTATGGTTAATCAGTAGTTGGTGACCTCTTCCTTTTAATAAACAAGTTGTAATGTGCAATCAGAATTCATTATTTGTAGGGAATGTGAGGTTATAATTATTTTCCAGGACATATTTCAAAGCAACAGCATTTCAAAGCAACAGCGCAATTCCAGTGTTTAAACATTATTACATGTGAAGCAGAAGTAATGAATATATGGTTGCATGCCATCAGCCATGTTCTTTCAAAAGTAGAATGAATATCATTTGACTGCAGGGTCTTTTTGGTTGAGAGTGTAAGTTTGTTCAAAGGCATCAATCCAGGCTGAAAAAGTGAATATAACACATCCTGATCAAATGTACAAAAACTGGTTTTCAATTTTCCTTTCTCTCTACTTTATTAACAACACTTTCATTAAGTGAAATATCAATTGGAGCCTAAATGTTACCTCCATGTAAAGGAGGAGATGTTCTAGAGAGAGGAGAAGAAAATTCAATCCTAGTACCCATCCCTCCCTCTCACTCTTAAATACTGTCCTTCCTCATGCAGAGTTAAAATAACACAGAAGGGAAGGGCAAGAAACTTGTTTGGCTATCTACAGTACATTATTTATAATATTTTATGGTATGAGGAAACAAAAAGAAAAGTCTTTCCTTTTTGTAAAAAGCTAGGGTTTCAAAAAATAAAGTCTGCAGCTGCTATACATAGAAATTAAAAGAAACACTCTGATTAAGACCAATAACCATAAGGAAAGTGTTGCCCTGAGTCATTTCTTTCTGATTTATATGTTTAAATTCAAATGATTTCAAATTAGACTTTAACTGATAGCAAGTTTGTTTGTTACTAAATATAGTGTCTCAACTAATCTTGAGTAGCTCTTATATTATCTATGCTAACAGGTGCAAAGAAGAGAAAATGAAATGGATTGCGTAACACTTTAGAACATCTGGATAGGATATTTAACTTGTATTCCTCACAAAGTAACTGATTGCCTTTTATCTTTATTTCTAAATTTTTTAACAATCTTTTCATATAAAAGTCATATATGCAACACACATATTGAAAAGCATGTTTCACAGGATATTTATAATTGGCAATTTCCAGTGATGGTATTCACTATACAGGTTACACATATTGAGGAGGATTTACTGGAGATTTCCAAATACATTTTCTTTCTTTTTTTTTTTTTTTTTTCCTTTTTTTGTCTTTTTTCGTGACTGGTAACAGGATCGCAACCCTTGGTGTCGCTCCCGTACTGCGACCGGCAACGGGATTGCAACCCTCAGTGTCGCGCCCGCACCATGCCCAACCAGTGAGCGGACCGGTCTCTATACGGGATCCGAAACCTCAGAGGGAACTCTACCGAGTGAGCCACCAGGCCGGCCCCAAATATATTTTCAGTAAGAATGATTTGAATGATGGAAATACTGAGATTACTATAAGAAGGCCTTTATGATGTTTTTTCTCTTGTTCTATTATTAATACTGACTCATACAATGGGAACATTCATAAATCAATTTAAAAAATACCTTCATATATACATACAAAGTAGTCCTTGTACTATAAATACGCTGTCTGATTGAGGAATGTTTTCAATAAGCCACTATAATTCTAGAGATAGATACCTCATAAGCTAGGTCTTAATTTGTTTAAAGAAAATGGTTAATTTGACAGATGTTTGACCAGTCTAACAAGGGCAATATGAGAAGGACAACTACAAGTAGGAACTTAATGTTTTCACTACTTTAATGACACACTTGGTAGTTGCTACTAATTTCATCTGAATACTAGGGTTCTATATATGGGATTGTAATGTTTACATTGTGTAATTGTGAGGAACTCCACTGATACCCCACTTTTCTCACCAACGTGTAATAAACAAAACTACTTATTACCTATTTATATATACTTGCCTGGATTTTACACTACAAAGTAAAGGAGGCTACCAGCATTCTCCAAACAAATGGTTTCTGAACATATGAGTTTGGGGTTGCCAGAAGAGTGTCAGGACACTGAAATATGCTAATTGTAGTTGACCCAGTGTTTCTGCCCAGAAAATCAGAAACACATTAATCAGGATATACACTAGGATACTTTCCCCACATTTCTTCTATAGCATTAACTTCTAATGCCAATTATTTACTAATTAAGTGAGAAGTATATGCTAAAAAGAGAATAAAGGAATCTAGAAAACAGTTTATTAAATATTAGCTAGTTATCTAATTGACCTCCAGAACATGACCTATACAAGTTATCAGCAAAATTCAAATGAAATATAGATTACTAACATAGAGAAAACCTAAACTAATTATGATTTCAAAAGCAATGTATTCAATGAACTTTGAGAGGACTTGCTGCTAATAGACCTCCCTCACTAGGCTCTCTGCTTTGTCTTGGTTCTGACTCTTTTTCTGCCTCCTAGCAGAAGGTAAATTCAGTGTTCAGTCCCCCTCTTTTTCTTCTTCTTTTTTTTTTTTAAGATTTTTTCTTAATTCTTTGGATGCACTTCCATCAGATCATTGGGTCTTAAGTAGCATTTCAGAGCCAATTATCTCAACATTCATGTTTCTGCCCTATGCATCATCCCATGGCAAATCCCACTGGGATGACCCTAGCCACCATATAGCAAATGCATTCACATCAACTCATCTTGCCCTAAAACCCACCTCCTTTCTCCAGCAGTCTTATATCAGTAGGTGCCATTATTTTTAGTTTAAAAATCTTGGAATACTCTTTGACAATTCTATCTTTTAATACTCATAAATTTTCTTTATATAAAAAATATTAATGAAAGTCATTCCCTTCTTTTCAATTCTAGTTGCCATGACTTCCAAACCTTCACTGGGGACCCTTTGACTCTCTTCTCCTTATGCTAATTTATCCTACTGAAAGAAAACAACATATTGATCCCATAACTGACTTGATCCAGAATCATCAATTGTTTCCCAATGTATATCCTGAGAAGTCCACATTCTGATAATATAATATCATCTTACTTCTCTTATCTTATTTGAAAAGTTGGTCTTCAGTGTTATATCACTTTTTTATTGATAACTCTCTTGTGCTGTAACAATCCTTACTTGACAACTTGAAAAGTACTTCTAAGGATCCTACAATATTTACACTTCAGATAATGACATTACAGACAATGATGTTTATTTTTGGCACAAAATATAGTGCTTTAATTCATTTCCATGTTAAACTTTTAAAAATAGACACTTCATCTTGAAGAAGTCTTCTAAATTCTAAAAGGCAGTGTCGATGTCACTCTGATCTTGCTTTTCTTTTATATTAACTTTTTCCTTCATTCTTATCTAATATGAATGGAATTACAAATATGCTTCAGTGAAATTCCCTGATCAAGAACAAGCTAAGATAGTGCTTTATTTTCAATATAATATTCTTCCCCATCTTTCTAAATACGAGAACACACATTCATTAAATTTGTGCTCTTAAGAAAAAAGTCATACACAATAAAGTTAAATTTAATTTTATTTGTAAATTTAACATTAATACACTTCTGTCAGTACATTCATTCATAATATCATATATAGTATGCCAAATGTGATTAACAAACCATGCTTTTAGCACTCTGATTAGAAATATAATACAAGGGCACTTGAAAAAGTTCATGGAAAAATTGAATTAAAAAATAATATGAATCTTTCCACAACCTTTTTAAAGACCACCCTTGTACAACTTTCAGGACTATTAAATCTGTCTACATTTATTCTTAATCTTTATTTATATAGCACAGTGGCCTCTCATGAATTACAATAACATTTTTTACAACTGACCCTGAGAACGAGTTAGTTTAAGGTTATTTAGTGGTAACAGAAGGCAATGAGAGTCCATTATAATTCACATACACTTCAAGAAGGATGTTTTAAATACAATACTTGCAAAAAATAAGTCCTAATGCTTTAGTGGAGTGGGTCATAGAATTTTAAAGAAGCAGAGTGACTGACTAGTATAAGACCAAAGCTATTACAGCATTGAATGAAAAATTCAGAAAGCACTGGTAATGTGAACTTAGTCATAATAATGTAGGAGGCTTTGGAGCAAAAAGGCAAAGGTGTGAAATGAAAATCTTGCTGGGTGTCAGCAATGAAATGCTGCACATTTCTTGTAAAGCTGCACTGGGCTAAACATTGCCAAATGAGCTGACAAATTCCTGCTCTAATCATGCAATTTACACATTTGTACTCATTTTATAATTAGTCTCACAGTTATTTACTTTTTGAGTTCTATTAGGTTAAGAAAATGTTGCTAATTGTTTTTGGGGGGTTATTATTATTTTTTGCCTTTTCGTGGTAATTATTCCTTAATAAGAAAAATATCCTTATTAAAGGTATTTTCTAAACATGAAGAATGAGGATTATTCAGCCTTCTCTTTTGCAAGTGCAATGCTGCTGCAACTGATTATGTCATGTGTGCACTGCTCGAGGGTGCCACAGCGAAGAAGACCCCATTCACAGACATCACGTATTTGTATATTATCCTGATAATTTTCCAATGTTGAGAGTCAAGTGTCTTTAGGGAGGAAAGTCTTTTGTAAATTTTCGATGGGTACTCTAGGGGTTAATGGTGGCCCAGTGTGGGTGGATTTGGACTAATCATATGAATGGTCATTGAAAGGAAGTTCAGTGGAGTTCAGGCTTTGGATTCAGGCCTCCTAGTCTTGTTGCTAACTTGGCTGTATCATCTTCATCAAGATACTTCATCTCTCTGCACATCAGTTTCCTCATTTGTAAAATTAGAGCAATATTAGTACCTTAAGTCATGAATTGTGGTTAAGATTCAATGAGGTAATGAATGTAAAGATTTCAAAAGTTGCTAGCTATCATTATTAACTAATTCTCACTCACAACCTTCATTCACAATGTGCTGGAGACTGCAAAATGTTTTCTTAGATATTTTCAAAATAACAATAAAAGGTAAAGGAAATAGAAGTTATGGAAGTGAATTAACCAAGCTATAAGGTGGCTTGAGTACCTGTTCTGAAGTAATTCACTCATCCAGTCATTCACTCACTCAGTCATTAATTCCTGATAGATTCAAAGAAGGAACTGGGATGAGGATCATACAGTAGGTACTAGGCCTGTCACAATGCAAGGTGATAAGAGATTGATTAGATCTTTAGGAAAGGTGCTGTGAGAGAGGGAAATCATGGGCTGGGGTAAAAGGTTCATAGAGGAGATAATTTGAGGGAAGTAAGGTTGGAAGATCACCAGAAAGCACAGCCCAACATTTTCTGCTTCCCTGACTACTGCTGGTCACATTCTTCCTTCTTCCAACTCCTCTGATTTGGGTTGAGTGGCCCAGCTAGGGAGTGTTAAGAGACTGAAATATAATCTCAAGGATAAATTAACAAACTAGTTTCATATATTTTGAAAGCACTCAGTACTGCCCCAAGGGAGACTGATAAGGAAGATGTGAATGAATTCACACAAACCTTTTCCACATTTGACAGAGAAACAGAGGACATTATAAATAATAATATGCATCTAGAGAGTGCTTGATTCTTTATTAAGTACTTTTACATTCACTATTTTGTGTGATCTTCCTCGCAATCATTTCCCATAAGAAGGTTAAGTGTGATCTGCATTTTATAGATGAGGAAATTGAGGCTCAGTCAAGCTGAGAAAAGTCACAGCCTGGATTTAAACCTGGGTTTGCTGACTAAATTTTGTACTGTTTCCACCACAACTTATTCCTTTCCCTTCATGAAATTTATGAAACCTGGATTAATGAAAGACTGCTTCAATGAAAATAATATTGTAGTATGTCCCTTGTTTTTGAATTATTGAATTTTTAAACTTTTTAAAATTTAAATTGGATATTTAGCTATGATAAAAATCTAATTAAAATTCTGTTCATTTCTATTACAATGTCTATGCCAGTGTTTTTTAAACTTAAATAATAGCCAAACTCTTCTAAATAGAAGAATGCTCACAGTTCCCTAGTGCTCATTTAAGTTATATTTAGTATAATGTTACTTAAATATATGTAAATGTACAACGAGATATTAATTCCTCTTCCTTTTAGCTTTTGTAAAACTTTTTATGATCAAAACCTACAACAAAGATACAAATTAAATATAAATAAAACCAAAAAACCAATAAAATTTAAATTAAGAATATTAATTTAATGTGATAAGTGATAATACCTTGCTGGTTAAATCACTTGCATTGGCTTTAAAAATAGGACTATGTATTTATATATTCTATATCCATATGTTCTATAAATTGTCACTATCAGTATCAATGTCTTTACCTTTAACTTATTTTAATGAATAGTTTATTTACACTCATTGCATTTTCTAATATAATACCAAAAATGAAGATAAACTGCATGTAAAAAATGTTTTCAATCATTAACAGAATTTCTACTATTATTAGTGCTAAAACTCAATATGGCCCATACTCAGGTGAAATTCAGGCACAATACCTGCTAAAACTGGGCATCAGACTAACTGCTATAGACAGGTTGTTTGAATGCCCAATGCTTGGTTTTCCAGGAGTACCCCAGGACTCTTGTGATAATTAAAGTGTTCACCACTTTTCTTAATAACTTGGAAATCTTTGTCCTTATAGATCCTCATAATATCACCTGCTCTTTTGTTGCTTCAATTGTATAATACATATGTTATATTTTCATTGCTTTTCTAATTAGCCTAAGACAAAGCAGTACAAGGTTCTTCTGTACTATAGGATATTCATAATGTTAAACCAAAATCTTAAATGATTAAATAAAAAATTAAAATCTTAGTCTATTAAAATGTCTTTGAGTGCCGGCCTGGTGGCGCACTCCTACAGTGCGCCGCTTGGGAGCGCGGCAGCGCTCCCGCCGAGGGTTCGGATCCCACATACAGACCGGTTCCCGCTCACTGGATGAGCGAGGTGCGGGCCCAGCACCGAGGGTTGCGATCCCGTTGCCGGTCCCGGTCCGGTACGGGCGTGACACTGAGGGTTGCGATCTGTTGCCGGACACAAAAAAAGACAAAAGGGGAAAAAAAAAAATGTCTTTGAATCTTAAATTATTATTGCCAAAAAAAGTGTTCTCATAACTGATCAAAGTTGTTGATTTAAAGAAAATAAACAATTATTTTTGTCATTGGTACATTGGGAAATCCCAACCTAACTGGCAGCCAGATATGCTAAGTAAACATATTAAAAGTGAAATATTGACATTTTAGAAGTCCCTTAGGCACCTTCATTATCATGAATCTAAATACACAAGAGGAATTGAAATTATAGTGCAACACTCAGTTATTAGTTGACATAATAACCAAAATTTTAAAAAAAATCTCTCACAGACCTCAGTTTTGTCAACAGATTTTTCATCAAAGTCTCTTTAGTAATAATGAATCAACTTTCCACTTTTACAGTAGACCATTTTTTGCTCCTAAATTGGATACTCTTTTAACTCTATCTAGGAACTTAAAGATAGTGTGGTTTTTGCTTGCTAATTCTTCTCATTTTAACTTAGATGTGTATTAGGAAGTTGGTAAAATTTTTCTCAGATGAACACCTCATAGCCCCTTAGCTCAGCTGACAATTGTTTATGAAATTGCAATCTCTCACTTACCTTCTCTATATTGCATATAGTTAAGTAGGGAAAAAAACAATCTTTCTTTTCCTTTCAATTACTGTAAAATCCAATTATGACAAAAAATTGAAAATGACCAAAGAGTTCTATGATCCGATGTTTTAAAGTGTTTTTCAATCATCAATATTAAGATGTAAATCACGCAAACAAGTAGAAAGTATTAGGATGTCTGAAACTGAGTATAATTAGATGCCAACTAATATTTGTAAACAAAATGTTGCTAATAGCATAAAACAATAGGCATTTTTAACAGAAAGATTTGACATTGGCTTTTTCTCAGAGAACGGATATGATGCCCTGATTGTGTATTAAATAGAGGGTTAGATCAGTCAGGACTTGCTAATGGGAAAATAAAACACAATATATTTTTAGCCTGGATAATGTTGGGGTGAGGGTGGGTAAGGATGAATGGTAAAGAGTGGCATAATTTCCTTAAAATATACATTTGAAAATTCTTATACATGGGGAAAGAGATTATCTACAAAGTATTTATAAGCCCACCATCACTATGCCATCGGGTGATTGTGACGATGGATGTGATTCATGTGTGAAGTGGCTGAAGAAAACAGGATTAAGAAAGGCTGTCAGCATCATTCTAGGTCAAGTTGAGTGCAACAGTAAAAACTGTAGAAAGAAAACAATGTCAGGGAAGTGGGTCAAGTTACTGAGGAGATGTCTCATACTATTTGTTAAGCAAATATCAATTATTGGCTTATTTATAATATTGTAAAAGGTGTGTTAAAAATGAAAATACATAGATCTTTTCCTTTGTTTCTTGCAGCCTTCATATCAAAGGAAGAGATTCTCAAAGACACATAGCCACTGGATATAGAAGCAACACAATCTCACACATAACACTCCAATGAAATATTTATTGCATATACATGTTGAGGAGCAGGTGATAGATATATGGGATAGAGGAAGAATTGTTTCTAGATAAAATGGTGAATTAGGCCCCAGAGCACTTCTCTGCTCTACTGCCTCTTGATAGCTCCCTGCCATTTCTCCTCTTCTTGGTCTTCCTCCATCTGAAAAATACTCTCTACTAAATATTCTATGTGATCTTATTCTTAAATTTAAATTTACTGAAGGGATATGAAGATATTAACATATTTCTGAATGTCTCATATTTGTCTTCTTTCCTATTTCTCTTCCATTCTATGTATAAGGTATATTTCAGTCAGGTGTCCATTTACCTTGATCAACAAACCTGAATTCTATTCTAGACTTTTATCCTGACAAACCAGCAGCTTAGTACCATGAGCCTCATTTGCCATCAGTTTGTCTTTGTTGTGAAGAGGAGTTAAGAGGTTAAGGAAGGCTTGCAAATCTGCAGTGAATGTTCAAGGACTACACCTTGTCTGCCATATGCTCAGTCTCAGTGCATCTCTCATTTGCTGAAATAACCCATGTTTGCCTTTTCTCAGACTCCAGTCAATGTGTTCTTTTAGCCCAGGGAAGAATTTCTTCTAAATAAATCCTACCACCTGTTTCATCCTACTCATGGCAAATATTACCTCTTCTAGGATATCCTGAAATAGTCTGAGCTCTTACCCTTTGGAGTTTTGAAAGTAATTTGAGTGAATAATTCTAAGAGCTCTGGTCACATTCTGTTATGTGATGCTACTTCTTTTACTCTAAAGTTTATGATGGAAGTAATCGAGTTTTCTTTCCTTTTTTTTTTTTAAGTTCGGTCTTTGTGTCATTCCCAGGGCCTTATTTGTTGCCTTACACATACACATGCGTGAGGCAGGAGTAGTAAAATGAACGGAAAAAAGGAAGAGAATGAGAAGGCTGGAGATGGAACTCTTGCCCTGCCTTGGCTCACATGTCTTCTCAGTAGACCTGATGACTCCTTGAAGCCTCCTGTTGCCATGCCACGTATCCGCCACTAGCAAAATATTAAGATACTTATACAAAATACAGACTCTGAGATCAAGTGGTAGACAGAATAATAGCCCCTCAAGTATGTCCATGTCCTGATTCCAGGAAGATGTGACTATGTTACCTTATACGGTAGAAGGAACATTGCAGTTATGATTAAATTGAAGCTCTTGAGATGGGAAGATGATGATGGATCATTCACGTGGGCCCAAGGTAATCACAAGCGTCCTTATAAGAGACAGGCATTAGGAGATGTGATGATGGATGCAGAAGTTAAAATGATGTGCTTCAAAGATGGAGGAAGGGACCGTGGGCCAACGAATGTAGGTGGCCTCTAGAAGCTGGAAAAGGCAAGGAAATAGATCATCCCCGAGAGTCCCCAGAAGAAATACAGTACTGCTGACATCTTGATTTTAGCTCGTAAGACCCATTTCAGACTTTTGACCTCCATAACTGTAAGACCATGAGTTTGCATCATTTTAAGTCACTAAGTTTGTGGTAATTTTTAAAAATAGTAGCAATAGAAAAATAATATAGAATAGACTCAATAACTCAGATTATCTGAGTGGAACCCAAGACTGCTTTTTAAATAACCTACCTAGTTGACTATCATGCTCAACATTTGAAAATCTCTTCTTTAGAACTGTATTCCCTTTATGTCCAATGGAATTAAATCACCTGATGCTCCAATCCATAAGTCTATTACAGGTAAAATTGTTATGATTTGCTTCATAAAATTCCTGATATATGAAAGCAGGAGTGCTTTAGGAAAGCAGCATACAGTTTTCTCAAAGACTTCTCTATTCCAGTTTCAAACAACAAAACTATATAGTTGACAGTCACATTCTGCATTGATTAAACTGGATCCCCCAAAATTCATAACATTGAAGCCCTAAGTCTCAATGTGACTGTATTTGGAGACAGGGCCTTTAAAGAGGTAATTAAGGTTAAACAAGGTCATAAGGGTGGGCCCTAATCCAACACAACTATTGTCCTTATTAGAAGAGGCAAAGACACCAGGGATGTGCACGTACAAAGGAACGGCCATTTGAGGACACAGAGAGAGACAGCCATCTGCAAACTAAGGAGAGAGGACTCAGAAGAAACCAAACCCACTGACAGCTTGGTCTTGGACTTCCAGCCTCCAAAACCATGAGAAAATAAATTTTGGTCATTTTAATCCACACAGTCTGTAGTATTTTGTTGTAGCAGCCCTAGAAAACCAATACACATTTCTAATCCCAGTTCTTACTGTTTCTAGGTACCTAACAGGGTTATTCTAATAGTTAGGATTTTAGTTACTACTATTTATTTACCTACCTCCTGTTAAACACCATGTACAATGCTGCAGTCTTGTGTACATTTTCTCCTATAATCCTTCCAAAAACTCTACAAAGGTGATACTATAAAACAGAGAAAATCCTGTTTTATAGATTAGAAAATTGGGACTCAGGTTAAACCTGGATACAGAATGTGCACTGACACACGAGGGAGTTTGAACTCAAACCCAGGTCTGAATGACCCCACTCTGATATATGACTCTCTAACAACCACCCCTTACTGAACCCCTGCTATGTGCTGGGTACTGTGACACAAGGGGAGGACTATGTTTGGTTTCTGGAGAATTACTTATAACTAAGGAAGGCTGTCAGTAAGCAAAGGGGAAATCTGGTGAGTAACTAGGAGTTCTATATACAAATTGACTCAACATGTTTAGCTCTTTATTGTAATTCCAGATCAATAAGCAATAGTCATGTTATCACCTGGATGCAATGGCTATTTCCACAGTAATAACAGTTTAAACAAATGTACCAGAAAAACAATGTGTAACCTAATGTTCAATCTCCATTATTACATGGAGCCTGCAGTCATAGTGAGCATGTTTCCTATTTACAATCCTTTTAGAACCTAAATGGAATTGAAGAGAAGATGAGAGTGAGTCTAGACTTTCAGTAATGTGTGTGAACCTTTAGCAGGACACGATTTGCTAATGTCCCTCTGAAACCCTGCTGCTTGGAAGCAAGCAGATTTCTAAGGGAAAACACAACTGATTAGCTTTAACTCTCCTGGAATACAACTGGCATCACATTCAGCCCTACAGGCCGTTAAGATTTGGCCAGGTTTTGATAGATCATTTCATTTGCTCAAGGTTTTGACTTCTGACAATGAAAGTCAGTCACCTTTACTGGCTTAAAGCAATTCTTATTTGTCACTGTGGAGAAATGGTGTGGTTCAGACTTTATGCTGAATGTAGTTTTCTAAAAATCGGGGGCTTATTTATTTTTTGTTTTGTCATTGATTCACTAGAGTTTTACAAGTCATTGAATCTCAGCATGCCTACTTATTTCTCAATTCTTTAGACTGAGAAATATAACCTATGAGTTCCTTAAATAATATTAATTCTTCTCTGCTTTATTGATAGGACTCAGAAATGTTGTCACTCTCTTATGAGACCATACTAATTATTATTGTGTCCTCTTTATGTACACATGGCTATAACTAGAATGTAAGAAGTCACCTGAAGTCTTAAAACATGAAAATGGCAGAGAAAAATAGAGTAATTCTGACCTCATGATTAATGATTTAAGCATTAAAATGTCAAAACAGCAAAACTATTGAAGGTTTCTCTCAGAATCTTCGATCTGAACTTCAGTGTATGAATCATAATCGATATTTTAAAGTGTTCTTTCAAAATTCTAGGGTATATTTTCTAGTAGCTCTTAACATAGCCTTTGATCTGTTTGGTATATTGTTGTTTTCCTGCTGCCTTAGTGCCTGAAGATCAAGGAATGACACAGTATTTAATCATAGTAAAAAATTATGAGATTATTTGAAGATTTTTTAAATGTAAATGGCTTCCATTATAAGTTTTCACAATGACAACATTATTAAGAATATGAAGTCCATAGGTGTAGTTGCAGCATCAATACTAATCCAAGTTCACAGTGCCTCAATCAGTTTCTGAATATTTCTAGGTTTTCCAATAAAAAGTAATTAGTAGAAATGAATTGCCAAACTTTCTATTTCTTTCAACTTCTTATCAGTCATATTTACTTGAATAGGCCACCTTCACCACAAATCCTACATCCCTAAAATTACCCCTTTCCTCTATGAAAGGTATTCTTTTCTTAAAATCCCAGTGTCTCTTGCCCTTGACAGCATTTCTCAGAAACTTGGATTCCTATTTCAACTCTTTTCTTTTCCTGACTTGCAATATCTTCATCAGGTATAACATTTATAAAGCAATCTTTGTGTTCCAGATACTGTGCTAAATGTTGAGAATACAGAGAAAGGAGAATGCATGTCCCTTGCTTACAATGGATATTTTTATGTATTTGACTATTTAGAAAGTTACCAAGTCTTCCCTTTTCTCCTTTCAAATCTCTGTACCCTGCTGCCATTTCAACTGGTCTATATCTTCATCACCTCAAACATGTGTTAATATAAGATCTCTTACATCATGGACAAATTCACTCCCCCCCCCCCATTTCTTTATCCAATCACTATCGCTTCTAAAAATAATCTTGCACACCATTGTTATGCTACTTTCCTTTGGGACTATGTCATTCCTTTCCTCAAAAGCTAATAATTATTAATGTACCATATCCTGCCTCAATATTCAAGGTAGATGTCCAAATAAAAGTGCTGTCATTAATACACAAAGCAAAACCCCAACTCCAGACTTGCCAGTGTCTTGCTTCTTCATTATCCAGCATCCCAAAGTTGACTTCTACGTGGCTTTGTTCATGTTTTTATTTCCAAGATCTGGAAGGGCAACTGTGCTCTTTTGCATTGACATAAATTCCTAAGATTTCTCAGTTGAGGCTCAAGTTCTAGCATCTAACAAATTCCAGCTTCATAGGATATCTACGTTCTAAATAACCATATAATTTCTGGTTTGCAATTCATAATATGATACTTTTATGCAGTCTGATATTAGTTTTTGTTATTTGCCTACATTATCTTGATAGCAGGATCCAATGTTCTCTCTTTCCTGGTTATTTTCCATAAACAAATGTTAGTTGGGCCCAACAGATACAAAAAAGACACTTTTCTCATAATCATGACTCCCTGAGTGAGGAAATATGTTTGCAGGTCTTACACATCCTGGCTCTAGTTACAGGCAATATAAACGATTGAATTTTAACTAGAAATGAACTTTCATGTGGTAAATTTCACAACATTTTCCTCTTTTTTTTATTCCACACTTCATTTATTTATTCTGTTATTTGGATTGCTTGATTGGCTCATGTTTCTACACTGGTTTCTATACTGTTGTGAAGAAATGTACTATCAAAATGAAGTGTGCATTATCAAAAACTTACTTTTCTCCATAACATGTAGGTTTGGTCCACGTGAACCAAATTTGTACTGTTAAAAATGATTGAGAAACAGACTCTATCTCCATATTTTTTCTAATAGAAATAATGCTCCTGAATTGAACCAACATCCTTAATGCTACAAGCCATGGTCCTGGCATACCAAGGGGGACTAAAATGGGTTAAGTGAAAATGCAGAACATGGAGCATGTTTGGCTGTGTATGTGTATGAGTAACAACAACAACAATAATAATATCATAATAATGATGTCAACATGTGAGTTTAGTTTTAAAAGACATATAGACATTTACCAGAACATAAAATATGAGCAACTCCAAAGACCTGAAGAACCTATTATTTTACTTGCCCTGACTCTGCCATTAATCACGTCAGCCCTAGCTCCTCAGCTTTAGCTCCCATCCAGCATCTTTTAAATTGCTCCCACCCGCTAGTGCTTTAATTATCCCCAGTCATGGTCCCTGTTCCACAAGCAGAAAGGCTGGAAACCTTTCACACAATAATCAGGCAGCATGTCAGCCAGGGTGCCCGCCCTTCTTGCTCTTTGACAAGTGACACATGTCATCTTTCTGACACTACTATCAGCTGCCTTTCCATATGCCATGCTTCACATGGTGTCTCAGACAACGCCATGTCTCACTCCTTTTATAAAAGCCTTTTGCAGTTTTGTTCTGATAACTGAACAATAATGAAAATAAGAGATTGCTAAAACAAATGGTTTCAAATTTCCTTCCTTTATTATAATCCAGAAAAATGTTCATGATAAATTGAGTGTAATCAATACACACAGTTTTTACCCCTAAATAAAACGTTTAACAACATTTTACATAGTGCTGCTGATAATTTTGGTTTGACATGCATAATAGTAAGTTGGACACATAAAGCAAACAGATTATGTAATACTTCAAAAAATGAATAATAACGTGTGCCTCATATCAGGCATAACTTGACAAATTCCTTTTTCAACATTAAGTAATGTGAAGAGATGAAACTACACAAACACATATTTATTGTAACATTCACTAAACTAAAAACACATATTAAAGAACTGTGTTGATTAAATTACTCACACACTTCCACAGTTCTGAATGTGCACTTGTTATGTCTAACCTTGGATGACCATGCTCCATTTGTTTTGGTAATAAGACTAAAATCACAATGAATACAGTAAGAACCCTGACTACTATATCACAATGGCAGTGTAGATGATTAATATTGAACTTCAAGCCCCAAAATACTTCAAGACCAATGACCCCAAACGGCAACCAGCGAATCACTGCTATTAAGCATTTTGTTAGATATAGAACAAACAGCTTCTAATTTTCAGCACAAATTAGCATTAGTTCTAGTAACTTAGGAGACTTTTAACAATAGTTAAAACATAATTATACAATCATTATATGGTACTTAAATATGCCCTAAAATTTTAATTTTTCTATCATGCACAGTGTTTTAAAAAGTAAAATAAAATATATCTCTTATAGGAGACTATTAGTTCATGAAATAAATACCATTTTTGTTAAAATCTACCTTCCAAATTGGAGTATGAAGAAAGGAATTATATAATTACATATCCAGAAAGTAACTAGCTAATCAATGAAGATAATAAAATTGTGCACCCACTTGTATACAGCACTTTGCAGGATTACCAAACATGAGTTATTTCATTTGCTTTTCGCTTCAGTTTCCTCATCTGTAAGGTAGGGTAATGGTTGTAACTACCACTGGTTTTTGTAAGAAAAATGAATTCATAAAGGTAAGTAAAGTGCTTAGAACAGTGCCATGCACAAGAAAAGCACTATGTAATTGTTAGCTATCATAATTACTATAACAGAATTTCCTACGTCCATAATCACCTGTGCCTGTCCCATAGTAAGTGTTCAGTGTGAGTGCTAACTACCTAAGAAGGAAGTATCAGGTTGTATTATTCTCATTTTATAGACAATGCTATAAATGAGGAAACTGATGATTAGGGATTCAAGCAAAGCCCAAAGGCCAGTCAGTATTACAAATATGAAAATCAAAACATTCACATTGTGCCTTTTAAAATTTCTATAGAATATTTAACCTTTAACATACCCCTCCACCCCCATTTACCCTTCCTATTTCTTTCTGTGAATATGAGATGTAACAATTTATCTCAGTCAGGAAGAGTTCTGCTGCTCCAACTGTGGCTCTGCCCTCATGTTAGAGACTGCTTCATTTTTGGTTTCTATGGAAATGAAATTTCTGGCTTTACTGCTGGGTTTGGAAATATTGTTCTAGGGGTTGACAAGTTTCTTTTTCTTTGCAGAAATGTAAGTTGATCTGGACATTTTTTATTTTTTTATTTTTTGTCTTTTTCGTGACCGGTGAGGGGATCGCAACCCTTGGTGTGGTGTCACCCACACCACACTCAGTCCCTGAGCGCACCGGCCATTCCTATATAGGATCCGAACCCGCAGCGGGAGCGTTGCTGCGCTCCCAGCGCCACACTCTCCCGAGTGGGCCACGGGCTCGGCCCTGGACTTTAGAATTGGGAAGTTATTTAATATAGTTTGGATACAACAGAGGATCTACTGCTTCCTAGAAAAATAGATACTCTGCTTTTTAACATTGCTTCATTCAAGAAGCATATTTTTCTTCATACTTTATTTTTCGGTTGGAAACATACATTACAAAAAATATGTTCCTGTCTTCCATTTACCTTACTTCCAAATAGATATATTTAAAAAAAAAAAAAAATCTTCCACATAGACCACAGTCCATTCATTTCTCTGGGGTCCCAGGGAATACTGGAAGATGCATGATGTTCTAGAGAGCACAGGAGCCCCTAAAATAATAATCTGTTGATTTGGTCTCAATAGGGGACTGTTATAATGTCATTCTTGAGCTGGGAAGAAAGAAACCACCTACAACTAAACCAAATGCATTTGAGGCAAGCATCTGCAAAAAGAGCAAATGAATTAGGGATAGCACAGAGGAAGACCTAATTTATTCCTGCTGTGAAAATCCAGGTAGGAAAAATAAAAAGCCAATAAAATGCATACTGGCTGTACTATCTGTCCTCAGAAAAAGAATGCTGGTGTTCTCTTTGTCTATTTTAAAGAGCCTACATACAGAGAATCTGGCTTCTGAATCTCTGCCACTTCAGAACTGAAGTCTCCAGAGATTTTTTTTTTTTTCTTTTTTGGTGGCTGAAGATTACAGTATAGAGATCAGACCCTGGATCTTGGCGTTATCAGCACCACACTCTAACCAACTGAGCTAACCAGCCAGCCCTCTCCAGGGATGTTAATTTCTGGATTTATTTTTAGGGAATAAGAAGTACATTATATCTGACATAACCGTTTTCTCTAGGCAAGGCTGATGCTAGTGAAGTAGGGAAATTTGATTGGTGATGAGGGAATTGGTTGTGGGGCACTAATAGAATGTCATGCATTCCAAACAACACTCATGAAGAGTCTTGCTGCACAGAGGGCATTTCTTTTGGGTTCAGCAATTTAGGTTTTGGGCATGGGAGAAGATGGACTTTCATGAACTAATAAACTCAGTTACAATTCCCTCATTTTTGTTATCTCTGATTTTGTTAGCAGTCACTAAAGTAGTAGTGATAGTCACTTTCTCTCTGAAGAAAACAAAAGCTAC
Source organism: Galeopterus variegatus (assembly GCF_000696425.1). Lineage (NCBI taxonomy): Eukaryota > Metazoa > Chordata > Mammalia > Dermoptera > Cynocephalidae > Galeopterus > Galeopterus variegatus. Next base: position 487,114 of record NW_007726703.1, on the reverse strand, counting down.
ACTAAAATTCTGTTCATATCCTACAATCCACAATGCTATTCTTTTGCACTTGCTTGCCACATGAGAAAGAGTTTTCTTGTGTGAATTTTAAATCAAGGTATGCACAAACGGACTCAATTATTATTTGGAAGAGGAAGAACAGAATCTGCCTTTGGCAAACTTGGAAGATAAAGCGTGAATTTCTCGGGCAACCAACACTTTCCCATGCTTCCTACCACTCACGTTCTTGTTAGTCTCTTGCTGGTCTCAAATGTGTTGCATTTCAACTTTCTTATTATGGAAGCTGCATCTTATGATCTGGACATTTTTGGATCCTACCACCGATCCTACCACTTGTCTCCTTTAAGGTCCAATCCTTGACTGATATGATTTGATGGGAAATGTCATTTTCCTTCTAACAGGGAATTTTTGTTATTCCATGGTAACTCTTTGGTCAGATGGAGTAGGATATCTGTTCTTCCTGTTCTCATACTTTGAGCTTCATTTAGCTGGTTCAACCTCTTACCCAGTGAAGGAGTCTCCTCTAGACCGCTGAAGAATGCAGGATCTGAGATTAGACTACCTGAGTTCATATCTCGGGTATATCACTTTCTACCTGTGTTTGATAGCTCATTTGGGCTACCTGTGTCTCATTTTCTTCATCTGTAAAGATGAAATAATAATATTCACTGCATAGGATTGTGATGAGGATTCAGTAAGTTAACACATACAAAGAATCATTCAAAGTAGTCTGTAGCCCATAGAAAAAAATGTCAATAAATGTTACAATTTTTTAACTTGAGCTTTTCCGGGATTTAGTAGTCCAAAATAGTCAAGAATGGGAAAATAAGTTATAAAATAATCCCCTTATAGTAAATGGCACTTATCCCCAAGTACTCAGGTCATGCTTGCTTTACTTTTTCTTTTTTAAAATTTCCTCCTACCTAGTGGGCCCCCTCTGCCTTTTAGAAGCAGTAAGCACATCTATTGACATAATCATATGGTTTTTGTCCTTGATTTTGTTGATTTGGCATATCACATTTATTTATTTGTGTATGTTGAACCATCTTTGCATCACTGGGATGAATCCCACTTGACCATGATGTATAATTTTTTTGATGTGCTGCTGTATTCTGATTGCTAATATTTTATTGGAGATTTTAGCATCTATGTTCATCAATGATATTGTCCTGTAACTTTTTTTTGGTATATCTTTGTCTGGTTTTGACATCATGGTTATGCTGGCATAATAGTTATGCTGGCCTCATAGAATGAGTTTGGGAGAATGGCTTCTGTTTCAATTTTTTGGAAAAGTTTGGAGAGAAGTGGTATTAATTCTTCATTAAAGATTTGATAAAATTCAGCTGTAAAGCCATCCAGTCCTGGGCTTTTCTTTGTTGGAAGACTGCTGATTACTGCTTCAATCTGTGCTTGTTATTGGTCCGTTCAGGTTTTCTATTTCTTCTTGGTTCGGACTTGTAAGTTTATATTTTTCCAGAAATTTATCCATGTCCTCCAGGTTTTCATATTTATTGGTGTATAGTTGTTTATAATAATCTCTGATGATTCTTCATATTTCTGTGGTGTCGGTTGGAATGTCTCTCTTTTCATTTCTGATTTTTGTTATTTGGGTCTTCTCTCTTCTTTTTTTTTTTTTTTTTTTGTTAACCTAGCTAATGGTTTTTTTATCTTATTTATCTTCTCAAAAAACCAACTTTTTGTTTCATTGATCATTTGTAGAGATTTTGGGGTCCCTATTTCATTTCGTTCTGCCCTGATCTTAATTATTTCTTTTCATCTGCTAGTTTCAGGATTGGATTGTTGTTGTTTTTTCTAGTTTTTGAGGCATACTGTTATGGTGTTAATTTGGAGTCTTTCCATGCTTTTAATGTATGTGTTTATTGCAATAAAATTCCCTCTTAGTACTGCTTTTGCAGTATCCCACAGGTTTGGGTATGATATATCTTTATTTTCATTAGTTTCAAGAATTTTTTTGATTTCCTGTTTAATTTCTTCTTGGACCCATATGCCATTGAGGAATCTGTTGTTCAGTTTCCATCAATATATGCAGAAAAGCATTTGACAAAGTTCAACATCCCTTCATGATAAAGATTCTCAGTAAATTAGGTATAGAAGGAAACTATCTCAATGAAATAAAAGCCATTTATGACAAACCAATTGCCCATATCATCCTAAATGGGGAAAATGTGGTGTGTGTGTTTATACACACACACACACACACACACACACACACACACACACTGTGGAATACTACTCAGCCATAAGAAAGAATGAAATTCTGCCATTTGCAGCAACATGGATGAGTCTGGAGAAAATTATGTTAAGTGAAATAAGCCAGACAAGGAAAGAGGAATAACACATGTTCTTATAACTGGGTGGAAAGGAAGGAAAGAAGGGAAGGAGGGAGGGAGGGAAAGAAAAGATCTAAACAATTCCTTGAACTTTGAGAACTCTGGGGGGCAGGGGGTTATGGAGGGATAGGTTGGGTAAAGGGAATAAAGAAAAATCACGATTTGTAATAATAATATGCTTATAATAAATAATATTTTTTTTAAAAAAAAAAAGAGAAAGAAAAAGCAGCAGTAATTGCAGCTCTGCAATGGGGAAAGTGGTTCTGAGCTGCTTTGCTTGGGAACAAATGCCGCCTGTCTTCAACCCCAAAATGCACCTGCACAAGTGATACAGGGGTGTCAGCCCGTTGCAAAAGATATCAGTGAATCTTTTGATGTCCACTCCAGGGCACAGATGCAAACCCAAAGATGCTCCTTCCTGAGCTGCTTCTCCCCTTAACGAAGCAAAAGCCTCGCAGGCCTGACCTCCCCACGCTTGTGCTCTCTCTCCTTCACTTTCCCTTGCTTTACTTCCTTCCTTTTCTGCCCGTCTTCTGTACCTCTGGACCTAGATTCTGTCGGGCCCGAGGCGCGTCCTCCCGGCGCGGTGATGCACAGCAGTGACCGGCCGGGAGAGCGCGTGCACGACCGGGGCGGCGGGCCACTGCCTTTGGGGACAGTTGTGAGTGGGAAACAGGGACTGTCCAGAACATAGGCGAGGGTTGGCTTGCTCAGGTTTCGGGGAGAGCAGCTCTTCCCATGGGGAGACCTGACAGTAGCGCATGAAAGCCGAGTTCCCACACGTTTTGATCAGAAAGGGAATTATCAGGACGGCTCCTCCGTAGTGCCCACAGCGAGAAAGCGATCACCCCAATTATCATTGCTCAGCTGGACTGGAGCGAGCAGGGAGGCTGCAGGGACCGCGCGGGTGTTCCCTCTCGGGAAGGGACCCACCTTCTCTGCCATGGCGGCACCTTGTTAGGATGCTTTGGTTCTCACTGATTAAAAATATCAATAGAATTGTCAATTTCCATGGTTGAATATGTGTCCCAACCCCAGACCCTCCTGCGTGCCTGTCACTGCCTCTGCTGGGTGAACTGCCTAAATATTTCTCCTCAAGGGTAAAATTATGAGGTGATCTCTCTGCTACTATTCAACCATTCTGTAGCCATCTGCTTCTTCTGTTTCACCAGGTGCTATACTGCAAACTTCCTCTATCTTCTTGTTTGGGTTTATGGCAAGTATGCTACATTTGGAAGCTTCTGTGTGCTTCTTTATTGCCCTGTGAATGCCTTCATCTTGTTTTTCATTTTCATTGGGAAGTCCATTCGATCACAGGAGTGTTTGTACCTGAGGTCTTTCTCAGACTGTCTGCCATCCCAGGAAAGACGCATTCTCTTCATCCCAGTGCAGAGAATGTTGGGCAGCAAACTGGGACCCAGAGTTTCCTGAACTGAGTACAAATCCCTGGCTCTCTCGCCCTTTCTCTGTATACTTTTTGGGGGTTGTCCCCATATGTATGAGAATATTTGCTCCCTCTGTATTTGGGATAGTGTAGAAGGAATAAAGTATTGTTTGCACCCCTCACCATCCACTGTCTATTTTGGGGGGCATTGATATTACTTTAAAATAGCTCTAGGTTTTAGAAAGTCTTTAGTTATAATAAACCAAAATACGACTCTAGGCATCTTTCCAACACTGATCCTAGCTCTGGTCTATTACCAAATCAAATATGCCCTCCTTATGATTTCATGCGACAGATTTTCGAACAACCGAATGTGATACCACATGCTACTGCTATGTCTCCTTTGCCAGGGTAAATGGCTCCTCTAAGGACATGTTTCTGGATGTATAACCTTTGCATCCACCTTCTTTAGTAGAGCTCAGATTATTAATGTGTTTATCATCTTGAAAAGGGGCTGCACCAGACTCATCCCAGCACCCTGATGGGCCGTGTCTCTTGGGTGTTTCCCTATTGTGCTTGTATGAAGACATGCTCAGGTAATGAAGCAGTGTTAACCTACACATGGGATGGGTTCACTGGAGGAAGTAGCCATGATTTTATGTTGCTTCAAGAGCTCAGCATTAAAAAACATTATATTGTAGAATGAGCTAGTCCTTTCCAATTCTTCAATTTCTTTGATTACATCAAGGAGCAAGTTTCAGTCTAGTGCTATCTTTCTACTCCTGGCAAACACCTTTTCTCTCATTTTTTTTTTACTCATTTCACTCATTTCACTTTAACTCACTTTTTAATGCTGAGCCCTTGAAGCAAACTGAAATCATGGCTACCTCCTCAGGGAGTAGTACCTAGCAGAAATTTAGGATCATTGTTTTGTTTCAATTGTATTTATTTCAATTCACAGTAGAAACATAGGTTTCTTCTAAAAATAAATATTTTCAAGATATTTGAAAAGTTTGTTTAAAAAAATTCATATTTAGAAGGGTTTTAAATGGAAAAAAAAATGTGGTATGGAATGCCTGAAATTTAGGAAACACTTTAACAGAAAATTGCAGGAATGTTCTCATTTTATTATATTTTTAAGCAATAAGAGAGCTACAAATGCTCATATTTCAGGGGAGGGTTAGTTAACTAATATGAGAAGATCTGGAGATGAGGTTTAAGTGGCATGGTGAAGGACGAGCTGGAATTAGCCAGCCAGATATGTGTGTGGCAGAAAGATGGTATAAAAGTCAATTGGGGGGAGGTGGAGAATGCAACGAGATAAACCAGACCACAGGCATGGTGGGGGCTGGAAAATCTACCCCACCCCTCAGGGTAAGAGGACAGGTCCAAGGAACAGCTTTAGAGCCAACAGGCTTTTTTAAAAAAAAATTATTTTGTATCTACACATCTGTATAAATTTTTGTTTCCTAATTAAGATGGTAAATTTGTGGCTAAAATACTTGAAAATTAAGAAAAATTAAACATAAAATTAAAATCTCTCATAATTCCACCATCCCCCAAATAGCCAATGTTAACATTTTGTATATTACTTTCAGATTTCTTAATGAAGATGGTGACAGCATCAACAAATGTCTTTCCTCTTATAAATGTATTGCAGATTCTCTTCTGATGATGAATTTAAAAATTTTTCCTAGACTCTTTTTCCTAAAATAAACTGAAATTAAGAAACAGTTGGCAGAAATTTATACTTGTTGAATGACTCATTTGTCTCTGTATAAAACAGAACTTTATCAATATATTCAAGGACAAATAACATGTCCTAAAAGAACTATTTTTCTTCATTTTGATATTCTCACAGAATGTTGATTGTGGAATAAATGTTTAATAATGTCACTTCCAAGAATGTTTACATGATATTTCATATCAGGGAGCCTTAATTAAATTTTTCATTTTTGTAAAATCAATTCAAGTATTTCAAGATGTCACGCTTAAAATAAATTTGTGGGGCTATACAGTCTTTTGTATGAAAAGACTACAGAATCAATAGCAACTAAACTCTACTAGATAGTTGTATGGGAAAATTCAGATTTTGTATTAAGTGGTGGATTCTGCTTTTAAAAGTTGACTAATAAGTATTTTAAAATAAGTGCCCTAATTAAGGGCACTGAAAAAACTCCATTTAAAAATGTTTTAGGGCTGGCCAGTTAGCCTAGTTGATTAGAAGATGGTGTTGATAACGTCAAGGTCAAGGGTTCAGATCCCCGTACAAGTCAGCTGCCAAAACCAAAACAAAGCAAAACAATGTTTTACACTTATTTAATTTTATTCACTTAAACTGAGCTCATAGCTTTTTTTTTTTTTCTTTCCATCTGAAATGGTCAGGCAGATTTTTATAAAAACATGTTAGCTTTTTCAGTGCTGCTTCTCTTATTGAAATGATCAGTTATTATCGTTTTGATTCAGACAAAGATGGCTATGTACTTTCTTACATATTTTCAGGAACTGATCATTCAAGAAGTACAACTAATTTTTGATACTGTGAATTTTGGGGGATTTCATGAAACTTTTTCTCATTGCCTTGAAGTCCATTGATTTCTTTGTTTTTGTAGTATACAAAATGTGCTTTGCAAAAACTTAATACCTAATTCTATTAAAAGGAGAGCAATCTAACATTTGGCATGCCTAATGATGGAGCTCTATCCAGATAAATTATTCACCTGCAATAAAAGAATGTTAATGATTTATTTTGTGCTAAATTTTGTTATGAAAGATAATTATTCTATATTTTATCCAATCCATATTAAGTATTCTCAGAGACCCTGGGAGCACAGAGGGAGAAATGAATGCTTGAATTTCTGCCATTAAAATTAAGTCCTTGATATCAAGTACAGTGTGATTGTGGGTGCACAATAGAGATTCTTCCTGGACACTGAACAATTTTTAACCACAAATCTTTACATAAAGTTATTTTCTGAAATTATTTTAAAAGATAGCCTCAATGAATTCTGGACTTCAGGAGAATATAACATACAGTAAGTAAATTTGATAGAAAAATAGAAACAAAAATAAGATGAGAACAAGGTACTTGTGGAGAGACAAGTTTAGGTTTGGTTCCCTAAGGATTTGTAAAACTGTTTCAAGTGGAAGGAACCTCAGAGGTAGAGAGGAACAAAATTCTCTCTTGGAAGCTCTACCAGGAATTCGGGTGTCTGAAGCCCAGAAAAGTTATACTATTATAGTAGATTGTAACAGAAAATGGATTAAAACCTGGCCTAACTGAAATTCAAGGAAGCTACTTCAAGATGATTAGAGACAATCAAATAGGGATAAATTAAGATCTCTTGGAAGCAGGGGGAGGAGATGGAAAAGTAGCACTTCAACTTCCTTCCTCCTAGTTAAGTAATGGAAATAACATGTGGTTTCTCATTTAAAGGTAAAGAAGAAAGAAATTGTAGAGAAAAGAGAGTGCTCAATGGCTGGGGTGTATGAGTATCTAAGTACAAATTAAAAAAAACAAAGCAACAAACAGATTTACACATCACTAGAGCAGGAAATATCATTTGAAATTCAATTTGAAAGGCAGAATTATATTTTTTCATTTAGTAAAACATTTTATCTAGTTGACAGTGTTTTTGTCAAGATTCATATTTTTCCTGTGGTTAATGTTTGTAAAGTACCTTGTGCTTTTCGGTGGGAAGGATTTATAAATGAAAACTAAATCGATGTCTAAATAAATGATATTTAAAAGTACAAACTTCAATTTTAAGATCAGTTTGGTTATTTTAAAAAATATACTCATATGTGCTATTTGCTCAAAATTCATTGCCAGCATGAAACACAAGTTTTTTTCTGAGCCAGGCAGCGTCTGCTGGTGGTTCCCAAATGTGGATGGGTGCCAGAAGCTCCAGGTGAGTGGGGAGGCGCTTTCAAAATACACAGATTTGCAGGCTCCACACCAGACACACTGAATCTGAATTTCTAGGAGATCCTGGAAACCTGTTAGATTTACAAAGTTCTTCAGGTGTTTATGTAGAGAACACAAGTTTGGAATTTAGAGGAACTGTCCATACCTAACTTTGGGTATAATCCATGTTCCATGTCCATGAGGAAGCATTAGAGCTTATTGAAGAGAAAACTTTCTATCTCTGATTACAAGTTAAATTGACTGTAGATTTAAGGTATCAATTTCAATATCTAATTACCCTCTGAGAAAAAACAATGATTTGCAATTTTTTGAAATCTCCAATTATTATATTATGAACTTCTTTATATAACAATTATGTTTTATTCATCTTTGTATCATTAGCATTTAGCACAAGCTTTGGATAAATCCAGAAAAATCTAGTATCATTTAGTCATTCATAGAACAAGCACATACGGTAAACAAAAAGATAAGGACCCTTTGGTAGAGCTTAGATTCTAGTAGAAGAGACAAACAATAAACTCAAAGACAAATAAATACCTATGATACTTTGAAAAAAATTGGCAAGTACTATGAATAAAGCAACAGGGTAATATGATAGAAGGTGCTAGAGCTGGGACAAGTGAGTATTTATTTTTTGTTTTTGTTTGTTTTTGGTTTTGGTGGCTGGCTGACAGGTGAGTATTTTTAAAAATTGTTAGTCAGGGAACACCTCCATGGGGGGGTGAGCTTTGGGTAAGAAGACACCAAGTGAATATTAGGGAATGGGGTGGTAAATGAAAAGGCATAGTAAAGAGTGAGCTCAGTGTGTTTGAGAAGCAGAAAGAATGGCAGGTACTTGGAGTATCTCCAGGGAGGGGTAGAGTGGTAGGAGATAAAATTTTGAGAGGCAGACAGTGAGAGTAGAGGTTGGGGCATGATCCAGAGTAACTCAAAAAGCTCTCCTGGGACTCAGGCTGTTTATCTTGGTGGCAAAGAGCAGCACTGGCTTTGGTTTCAGTAAGACCTGGGTTCCAGTCCTGGCTTCATCAGTTACGAGGGAAGTGACTTTGGATATGTAACTCTAACTCTTCCTGCCTTCACTGGCAAAATGGTGATAATAATAGAGTAATAATCCTATGCCTACTAATGTTTCATAGCATTGTTATGAAGAATTAAGTGAGAAAATGGATGATCATGCTTAGTCCAGTGCCTGATACTTATTAAACACTCTCTAAATGTTAGCTGTCATTATCACAGGCAAGAAAGAGTTTCTTTCTGCATAAAGAACATCATCACAGCATAGAGTTTAAGAGGAAATGATGAAATGGTGCTCCCTGAAACATCTCTTCTTTAAATTTAATTAGACAAATTATACTCAAACTAGTAGATGCCCTGGGAAGGCAATCAACATTAGGGCTAATAAAAAGCTTGAATAGTATAAAAGGGCTGGAGGAGGTATTGTAGAACCTTTCTAGCACTTATGAGAGGTAAATTAACACCAATTGCTAAACATAGAAACTGGATAAATTTCAATATTCATTTAGAAATTAATTTTATGATGCTGTCCTAAGTATTAAAATACAGGTTATACTTAAATCATTCAAAGTTTGGCATGTTCACACATGTGCACAAAGTATTTGATAGATATTTACACACTGGGAGACACAATTATGGTCTGACTTTGGAGTTTTGGCAGATCTGGGTTCAAATTCTGGCAAGTTTCCCTACTAGCTTTTTTTGGGTGCGTGTGATCCGAACCCTCGGGCGGGAGCGCCGCCGCGCTTCCCAAGCGGCGCACTATCCAGTGCGCCACCGGGCCGGCCCCATAAACTTGTATTCTTCAATCTGAGACAGGACTATAAATGATGGTGAAATACGAGAATGTGGAGGGAGCAACAAAAAAACCAATCATTTGTTCTGTAAACTGTTCACTAGTGAATTCCGATCTTGGAGTTGCGTCCATAGTGATTGCTTGTACGGCCTCTTGCAAAACAGAACTAAATCAAAAGTAGATACCTCTACCCTGTGTGTTTGCTGATGCAGATACATTTTCCTGACAATTTTAGCTGGGAAGCTGGTTCAGCTTGCAACACTGAGAAGCCTCTGTTACTTCAAGCCCTTGATTTTTCTCATGGCTTGTGCGGCATCTCTCTGCTCTGGTTCTGGAACATCCCAGCCTTTCTCAAACAAACTGTATCCAGCTTTATCCTGATTCACACTAAACAACCCCACCGGAATTCAAATCCATTTCATTCCATGCCCATTTAAGGACGAATAATAGGAATCAAATATATACAAACTATTAAGTAAAATATGGCAGCTATATGTACCGCATGGGTTATTAAAGAAAAGCAAAAACATTATTTTTAGAAAAGTTTATCATTGCCTGGCAGATATATTTATCTATTTTTAATGTATTTGATGTTAGGATTAAATAAACTAACGTATATAAAGTATCTTGTACAGTGCTTGGTATATAGTAAGCATCAAATAGATTGTAGCTATTATTAGTATACTAAGGACAATGCAAAATGCTTTTTCAAATTAGAGTAATTCTTGAATGTACAGACTTACATGCCCTACCTAGTCTTCCTTAATTGGAATCTCCAGGAGATCCCATAATACATATTTTTTTTAAAAGCTCTCTAGTTATTTTGAGTTTCTTTGCTAAGTCTAGCCTTGCCAACCTATGAGAAGGCAAACACATTTTGTTGTGCTCTTTGGATTTTTTCATGTGAATGTGAAATTTTAATAAACATAATATTTATAACCTTTCATTTAAGTATGTTATATACTTCCCTCTGGTGAGTTATCAATCCTTAGTCTATAGATTCATTTCTAGCTTACATCAGGGGAGGTCATATTTCTTTTCTAAGGGGCATATTTTTTTCTTTGAATACTTAACAATGTTTGACTTTCTGAAGAATGCTTGACTCCAAAGGTTATTGTAAGAAAATTTAAATGTTGCTTTATATGTGCCATTCCATGTCACTAGCAATAGCAATAACCCATATTCTTGTGGTTGAGAATGATTTCAATAATTTTGTTATGGTTAAAAATCTTAGTTCTTCTAAATGTGGTCAGCTGTAGAAGTCATTTCTTGTTTTATGACTTTAAAGAACCTCATTCAGCCGCACACTCAGCACCTGTTCATTGAATGCCCACCAGGCTCTGAGCAGCACTGGTCAGCAACAGACCCTGAGCCTGCCCCTCATGGAGCTCGCAGGTGATATAGGGGGGGTTGGCAATAATAACAGAGTTTTACAAAAAGAGAACTACAAATTGTGATAAGTGCTTTAAAGAATAACCTCTGGGAGTCATGAAATCATATGGCAGGGTAGACAAGTTAGGCAGGGTAGACAGAGTCTAGTCAGAGAGAGAGCAGGAAAGGCCTCATTCCGTGCAGTGAGCTCTGAATTGAGATCTAGGCATTGGAGGTTACTAGATGAGGAGGAAAGAAAATGCATCCAGGTGGAAGCAGGTATGGCTGGAGAACCAGGGGAAGATTGAAGTGAACAGAGGTATGGCTAGGAGTGAAGTCTGGAATGTGCTTATCCTAAGCACAGTGGAAGCCAAGGCAGGATTTTAAGCAGAAGAGTTCCAGGATCAGATTTTTAATTGACTTCAGTGGAGGAGAGGCTGAAGATGAACAAAATAGAGATAGATCCAGATGGGTTTATGCAAAGCATCAGATTGATAGATAAAGTTTCATGACTTCCAAGGCCACCTTTCACTGGTGATCTAGTATACAAAAATCAAAGTTCTGGCTTTTTCCATGCCAAAACATAATAATTATGAAAAAGAAAAGTTCAATTAAAGAAAGAAATATAAAATAATTATTTATCACCATCATTTGGGCCAATGACTTTCATTAATCACTTTTAAATATATTTCCCATTTTGTATTCTAATTTCTAGCTGCATATTCCTTTTTAGGAACCTTTAATATTTTATTTTTCTTACATAAGAAAGCAAAGGAAGGCTGGCCAATTAGCTCAGTTGGTTTAGAGCGTGGTGCTGATAACTCCAAGGTCAAGGGTTCTGATCACTGTACCAGCCTTCAGATCCCCATACCAGCCAAGCCACATGCACACACAAAATAAAAAGAAAGCAGGAAATTTAAAGAGGTCCATTCACAACTGTTATGGGTTGTAGATCATGCTTCTTTGGCTATCTTTCACCAGGTGAAAGTCAATTTCAGCTTATCCTAATCAGAAGACAGAATTTCTATTTGTACATTTCAAAGGCAATTTCAAAAATATTCAATGAAATAGTCATTGAATATCAGTGATCCAAAAAAGTCTTGATTTCAGCATTTGACAAAAGAGCAAAGAAAACCTAAAATATCAATTTGTTGGATGACATTTACATGTCAAGCTTCCTTTTCTTGACTGCTAAAAAATGTTATTTTATTATAAATTTGATTACATTTGATCTTGTTTTGACTGTCTATGAAGAATGTTTCTCTGCTAATTCTAGCAAAAACACAAATAAATTGGAAGGGCATCACCTCCTCAAATTACTAACAAATGTCAAATCAAATCATATTATCACTATTACTGGTTTCAAGAAAAAGTATTTTTTTTTTTTTTTTTTTTTTTCTTTTTTCGTGTCTGGCAATGGACCGCAACCCTCAGTATCGCGCCTGTACCGGACCGGGACCGGCAACGGGATCGCAACCCTCGGTGCTGCACCCGCCCCTCGCTCAGCCAGTGAGCGGGAACCGGTCTGTATGTGGGATCTGAACCCTCGGCGGGAGCGCCGCCACGCTCTCAAGTGGTGCACTGTAGCAGTGCGCCACCGGGCCAGCCCAAGAAAAAGTATTTTAATGGTTACATTTAATTTTTGTCTTTTTTCGTGTCTGGCAATGGACCGCAACCCTCAGTATCGCGCCTGTACCGGACCGGGACCGGCAACGGGATCGCAACCCTCGGTGCTGCACCCGCCCCTCGCTCAGCCAGTGAGCGGGAACCGGTCTGTATGTGGGATCTGAACCCTCGGCGGGAGCGCCGCCACGCTCTCAAGTGGTGCACTGTAGCAGTGCGCCACCGGGCCAGCCCAAGAAAAAGTATTTTAATGGTTACATTTAATTTCATTTTCTTGTGTCTTCATAGAACAGATTTAAATGCCAGACCATTATCTACATGGAAGAGTTGGCAGTAACATAACCTCGAGAAAAAGGAAAACAGGAGATAGACTGCAAACTATTCTCTGGCTACCTCAAATCTGTTGAACATTTAAAGTCTTCACTCACTCCTTGCCAACATCACTTTTGCCTTTTGGTTTGTCTGTCATCTGGGCTTTTTTCTTACAAACTACCTGCCTGCCTGGAATGGCCTACTGCTCTTTTACTCCTTTAAATGCCTTCTCAAAACTAACCTCTGGCAAGAAATCTATTCTGTGGTTTAAGTCTATTTTGTTTCATGGCTTGTGCAATCCCCTTCAGGCTATATTCTTCTCTTCTTTATGTTTGGTCCACCTGTGGAAAGGATGGAAACTGTGTTGACATTCCATAATGTGTTCAGGTCACCATCTGTCTTTGTTATTTGGGGTTTATTAAAATGTTCACAAGGCATATCCCATGACATCAAAATAATAGTGATAATGCCAGCTGGTTGGCAGTCATGGGTCTATGAGGAGGACATGCTGTTAATGGGTAGATTGATTGCTGACTTTGTTCTATGGAATTGCTTATTTGCAGGTCTTGCTTTAATTAAGATAATCAATGTTCTGAAGTCATGAATAATCAAATCCATACACATTCTTTCATTTACCCATTTATTTGTTGACTCATTCATGCATTTATCCAACAAGTATTTGTTCAGTATATTTTATATACTTAGCACTGTGCTAAGCCCTACATATCAAATAGTAAGCACATAAAACAAGGTCCCTGGCCACCCAGACTTTGCTCTAGTGGGGAAGAGGGCCATGACAGATATTAATTAAACAATCTTGCTGATAAATAGATAATTACAAATTGAGGTAAATACTTGGAAAAAAAGGAACATCATGGTTCCATAAGTCCAGGTAACAAAGAAATTTAAATAGGCTTGTGAGGCAGTGGGGAGATAGCAGACAGAGAATGATGTTTTGCACAGGAAATTACAAAAGTGAGATCTATGAAAAAGGCAAGTGGGAAACAAAGAGGTGTAAGTGGGTTCTAGATAGAGGGCACAGCATGTACAAAGGTCATGTGGCAAGGAATATACCACTTTCAAGGAAGTGAAGGCCAATGCCAATGACTGAAGTCAGGAGGGACAATGGTGTAAGATAATCTATAGACTAGGGTAGGTACAGGGCCGGGTCTCAAGGTCCTGCAGGCCATGTTGTAGTTGGGTTTTCATCCTATTAAAAAACATTTAAAGCTCACTGATGGAAATGTGGGTGAAGAAGCATCAAATAAACTTTTGAAAAGATCATTTTGGCTGCAATATGCAAACTGGAGGTGCCATGAATTCCAACACTTGGTATAATCCATTTAGGACAAAAAAAGGATTGTTGCTTCTGCTCAGGCCTGAAATCTTTCAAAATCAGACTGATGTTAGTAAGCCAACCACCCATGTATGCTCTGTGTTACATTTTCCTATTTTGAAAACAGAAACTACTAAATTTCCCACATGAAAAAGCTCTTCTGTTTCTAGAAATCAGAATGTTTAGGAACTCAGTAGAGTTTTATTTTTAAATTATAGTCAGTCACAATAAATATTTACACACTAAAGAGTATCTCACAGGTTTGACAAAGCATTAGAGTAAGTGGTTTCCTTAGGTTTATTTCTTTTTCTTTTTTTTTCCTTTTGATTTTTAATTCTCAGTGCATTTAAGCTTAACTGATGAACACAGTTACTGGTGAATATTGAAGTAGATTAACACCTTTAAGTGCCAAAAGGCAAAACTACAGTTTTTTCATGTGCCCTGTATTAATAGCGATCCTCTGACTTTTGAAGGCTTACCCACTGTGATCAAAGCCCTAGACACCCTTTAAGCATCCAGTTCACGCTACACAGCTTTAAAAAACCTTCTATTGAATCTGCTAAACCATTCAGGTCTGGGATCCAAAAGGATGAGCCTGATTCAGTCTGCATTTCCATATTCAAAATAACTCAAAGAAGTCTAAAGGAGCAAAGATACTTAGGACTACAAAACAAGTGCATTTTAATAACAATAGATTTTAAAAAATCAGATCCCTGGCCAGCCCACCAAGACCCAAGTTCAGGAGGTTGGATTTTTACTTTTCCAGCTGACAATATAATTAACACCTACAACTGCCACAGACATATACTCCCAGTAGTGTTTTAATCTTTATTATTATATTCACAGCTTTTAAAAAAAAATATAACACAATACTAAATTATAAACTCATGTCTTTTTCAACTGTCAGACAGGATCCTCGTTTACTTTTACAAGGCAGAGTTGAATATTTACAGAAATATACATATTCAAAGGATAATAATCCCCCAAAGAAAAGCTATTACAGATTCTCTAAAAATGAGGAGTAACATTAGCAAAAGAGGCAATTACAGTCACATCAAAGTCAGATAACAAACTCATTGTTTTACCCAAAGTGGAATGCCTGTCCTATGTTTTTGCTTGATTGTTAGAACAAACTTAAAACAAGCATCTAGGGAAAAATCTTTGTTGGTTTGAATCTCAAAAATTTTTTAAAATATAATTATTAGAAAATATTGAGGTCTCATCAAGTCTGAAATACCTGAAGTTAACTTTTCAAATATCTTTGCATGTGGTAGGCAGATTTCTAAGATGATTCCAACATTGCTACCCCTGGATTACACACACTGTACAACCCCACCCCTTGGATGTAGGTGGGACTGTGAATAGATGAGATATTCACTCCCTAGATTAGGTTACATCATATGACAAAGGAGAGAGTCACTCCTTTATTATGTTACATTGTATAAGACTTTGACTTAGCCTACTGAAGAGAGAGATCCTCCTCTAGTTGCAAAGAAAACTGCCACATTGTGGAAAGAGACATTTGCCAGGAAACAGGGGACAGCCTCTTGAGGTGAGAATGTTTCGTGACTGACAGCCAAAAAGAAGGCGAGCACTTCAGCCCTACAATCACAAGGAAAGAAATTTTGTCAACAATTGGTAAACTTGGAAGAAGACCCCAATTGAGATTGAAGCCCTAGCCAACACCTTGATTTCAACCAGATAAGACCCTGACCAGAGAGCTCAGCTAACTCTTGACACACGGAAACAGTGAAATAATAAATTTATGTTGTTTTAAGCCTCCATGTTTGTGGTAATTTGCTAAACAGCAATAGAAGCTAATATATTCAGAATAAAGTTGATGTGGTCTAAAATTCCTCAGTGTCTCTATTAAAAAACAAACAAGGGGGTTGGGCGGATCCTTATCCTTAGCAAGTAAAAATATGGTTCAGTTTAAATTGCTCAAAATTTGTAGTTTACTCTAAGGAGTCAGTAAAACTATTTTTTTTTATAACCTTAATAAGGATAAGTAGAAGTTTTCTTATAATACAAATAATATAGACTAATAGTATAAATAGAGCATGCATGGAACAGAGGAAAGACCACTGAAATCATAGTGCATGCAAACTAGTACCAGCTCAACTACCAATTGCTGTGTGATCTTAGGAAGGCATGTAATCTTCTTTTGAGTCTTAGCCTCTTCGATAATGCTCAGGAGTCTGTCTTTTAACAAACTCTCCAGGTGATTTCTCAGGCTTGCTGAAGTTTGAGAAGCTTTATTTTTATACATACAAGAGGTTTACATTTTTTTTGTTTCTATTTAATACCCCACCATACATGCGGATCCAGGTTTTGGGGGATCTTAGTTTATACAATTTTTTTGGTGGGTGTTGGGGGGCCCTCTTCAAAGAAAGAATGCTAATTAGTTACAGAATTTTGGGAAGGATTATGTAAATGAGGTCCCTGAAACTAGTTGCATGACTTTCAGAGAAAGTCCATTTCTGCCTCCCTTTGTTTCAGTTCCTTGTTCACACCCAACTAATTCTAAAACTATGGAAACAGCCCCCTCCACTCCTCCCCTACTTTCTTGCCTTCCTCTTCAGTCCCTTCCTATTTATACATATATCCCTGTCATTGCTGAAACAGTCACCACTTTTTCTCTTAAAACAAAATGAGAGTAAACTAAAACAAAATAATAAACCAAAAACTGCAACAAGCCACTAAATAAAAAGGCAAAATTTCTCCTTCAGTTTTCAGACTCATTTTTTTTTTACTTCTTAAGTTCTTGTAAGTGTTGTTTAAACATATTATTTCCTTTTTCTCAAGTCTGGTTTACTTCTCAGTCCATTGTGTAAGGGCTAAAAATGCTCTCACAGAAGAAACAAACAACCTCCCTCCTACTAAATCTGTCCTTATCTTGCTGAATCTTTCAGCAGGATTTGACACTCTTTCCCTCCCTACCCCTCTACACTTTCTCTTTTTCAGAAACATTTTAAAAATACAGGAAAAGGTTTAAAGTATACAATGATTACATTTATGCCCACCACCAATTCTTCAACAAACTTTAACATTTTGCCATTTGCTGTGTTGTTGTGGGGAGAGGGGAGATGGAGGGTGTATAATTGTGCATGTAAATTATGGATATTACATCATATAGTGTTGGGAAAATAGAATAATTTAGTCAGGCCCCCTTGCCTTAGGTATGGTTGGGGGTGGTGCGGTGCATTCTTTGTAAGCAAATTGCATGTGTGGGGGTGGAGTTAGTGCACATGCGTGGCGCAAGGGCTTGGCTGGCATCTGCTTCTGGTGTCTGCTCTGGGTTGCCATGCTCTCCAGCCTACAGCTTACAAGGACCTGTTTGCTGGTTAGATAGCTCATAGACTTGCGTGTGAGGGGTCTGGGGACCCAGCTTGGTGTCTCAGGGGTCTGGTGACCCAGCCTGGCATGTGAAGGGTTTGTGATCCAGTCTGGGCAATGGGCTTGAGGAGTCTGTGAGCATCAGACCCAGCCCTAGCTCTACAATTTGCCCAATCGGCAGGATTACAGGCAGGTAAAAGAGCGTGACATATAGACACCTTCAATTACTTCAGCTTGCACTTTCTAAAAACAATGGCATATTCCTACAACATCCACTGCCATTACCACAACTAAGAACACTGGCAAAAATTTTCTAATATTATCTGCCACCCAGTACATACTCATATAATTGTCCCTGAAATGTCTTCTAGCCATTATACTTATTACATAAGCTCATACTCAGGTATTATGCAGTGCATTTAGTCATTATCTTTAAACTCTGTTCATCTTGAACAGTCATCCCATGTTTTTTTTTCATGATGACCTCAGTATTTTAAAGAATGTAGGTCAGTTGTCTTTGTAATGGCCCACATTCTAGATTTTTCTGGCTGTTTTATTGTGTTTTCATACATTATTCTTTAAATCACTATATTTGCTTATAACCTGCAAATTAAGGCTATAGGTTTAGTGAGATACAGTTTAAACATTTTTTAGAGAATATTTCTTCACAGGTGATACTGATTGCTTCATATTACACCCCAGTGGGAGGTCCCTAATGTCAGATGGCCCCACTGTTAGTGATGTTAAGTTTGATCATTTGGAGACAGTGGTGTCTGCCAGGTTTATCTTTCTAAAGATATATATATATATATTTTCTCCTTTGAAATTAGTAAGCAACTTGTGGAGTAATATTTTGGCATGTGCATATAATCTTTTACATAGTGATGTTAGTATCCATTTTTTGGGCCCTTGCCTGAATCAGTATTTCACTGGGGTTACAGAGTGGCCTCTCTCCTCTTCTTGAAAAGCTTTCTACCCATGGCATCAGTGATATCACAAGATCTACACCTTTGTGTTGCCTTTCCCCTTCCATTCTGGTCTGTCTGCAAGCTCCTTTGCTTCTGTCCCACCTTAAATGTGGGTATTCCTTAGGGTTTTCCCTGTGAGCTAGACAACTTTCACACAGTTATGGTTGGTACTCATTATAAGAAAGGAAAATTTGGAATGTGCATTTTAATAGAAGGAATCAGAAAAAAAAATATGATTCTTATCGTGTTTCTTTAAAATTTATTTCAGCATCCAGAGCAACCGGTCTCCAAAATTACCACCGAGTTAATACTCTAGAATATTAGAGCTGTAAATATTAAATTATACAGACTTCTGATGTTTGCTTTTGCTAGAATTGAAGGCTTTTAATCAGCATTGAACTTTTGTACCAGCACGGAAGACAGAGAAGACCTAGTCTCACTGGTAGTGCAGGAACGTTCCGTCCTGGTCATTGCCACAGCCTCAGCACCCAGTGCAGGACTAGTTGGCTTTCAATAATATGTCTGAATTCCTTGCAGAAGCCCCCTAAAGAGAGCACTTTATATCTTATTTCTGCCTTTCCTTATTTCCATGTGCTCAAAAAGTAGATGAGTAGTTTATCAAAGAATCTTACAGTAGTTTACTAAACTTATAACTGAATTTTAAACTAACAGTCACATCAACAACAAAACATATTGGAGACCTGTAGCTGTTTAATTCACTAAAAACTTTGCAGGAAAGGTGATTATTTCTTTTATTCTTCTTTTTTTTTTTTTAATTTTTAAATTTCCACTTCTAGTGCCCAGGAGCCACTACATAAATACTCATTCATCATCTCCATTGTTTTCACTAAATTATACATGTCCGTTTCAATTAGTGCTTATTTAAAATTCAAATTCTCTTAATTGTGGAGAGCAATAACTAAAATAGGACAATATTTTACACGAAATTTAGATAACCACAAAGTTTAAGTAAACAGGTCACTCCACCCACCTCCAAAATTATTCAAGAATGATTACTTTGTCCACGGTGACTTTAAGATACTGTTAAGTTCCCAATAACTATTCTAAAATTAAAAGTAGATTACAATATATTTTACAGAGATTGCAATTAAATGCATTCTAATGCTTTAAATATTGTTATCTAAAATATCTAATTATCTACAACATACTGTTTTCTAAAGTTTTGGACAAATGGAGGGTTTTATGTTCATTGTTATAAATGCATACAATTATAGTTAACTATTTCATAGCTCACTTAATTCAATAACCCTTCTCTAAGAAGAATAATCATAAGTAAAAAAATACCATTGAGATTTTTAAAAGTGCATCACTTAGAATACACAGTTCCATCAGTAGATTGACTGGGATATGGAGTTTGTAGGGAGTGTTTTGAACAATTTGATCCTTGATTAAAATAAAACTTCATGAAGGAAATGAATATTACTTAAAATGAAAATAATAGAATGCACTCATTCCATTAGCTGATGTTCTTAGTAGTCTAACATTTATATATTGTGTTGTGATTACAACACAATTACCTAAAATTCACTGTATTGGGCACTCATTCACAATGTACATCATAAACCATCATAGGTTTTATGTTTGTTTTAAAAGAGTAAAATCAATCAACCAAGTTATTGAGTACAACTGAAGGGTGTATTAGTTTGCTAGGGCTGCCATAACAAAGTACCACAAACTGACTGGCTTAGAACAACAGAAATTTATTTTCTCTCAGTTCTAGATGTCAGAAGTCTAAAATAAAAGTATTGAAAGGATTATGCTCTTCTGAAGGTGCTAAGAAAGGATCTGTTTCAGGCGTCTTTCTTAGCTTCTGGTAGTTTCTTGGCTTGTAACAGTATAACTTCAGTCTGCACATGGAATTCTCCCTATGTTCATGTCTTTGTGAAAATCTTCCCTTTTTATAAGAACATCATTCATTTTGGATTAGAGACCCACCCTTCTATGACCTTATCTTAAGTAATTATATCTGCAATGACCCTTTTCCCAATAAGGTCACATCTTAAGGT
The DNA here is from genome assembly GCF_000696425.1 of Galeopterus variegatus. Taxonomy (NCBI): domain Eukaryota; kingdom Metazoa; phylum Chordata; class Mammalia; order Dermoptera; family Cynocephalidae; genus Galeopterus; species Galeopterus variegatus. The sequence continues at coordinate 466,668 of NW_007726703.1, read as the reverse complement.
ACTAGGGGTTAGGAATTCAACATATAAATTTGAGGGGGGGACATAACTCAACCTATAACAAAATTGCCAATTCTGGAAATTATGTTTTGAAAAAAAAATTGGCAGAAATTGTGGTATATCTACACAATGGAATACTACTCAGCTATAAAAACGAATGAAATACTGCCATTTGCAACAACATGGATGGACCTTGAGAGAATTATATTAAGTGAAACAAGTCAGGCACAGAAAGAGAAATACCACATGTTCTCACTTATTGGTGGGAGCTAAAAATAAATAAATAAATTCACACACGCACACACACACACACACACACACACACACACACACAAAATCGGGGGGGGGGGGGAAGAAGACTTAACAAGTACAACTCCTTGAAGTTGATACGACAAGCAAACAGAAAGGACATTGTTGGGCAGGAGGGGGGAGAGGGAGGAGGTAGGGGGGTTTTGGTTATGGGCCACAATAATCAACCTCATTGTATATCAACAAAATAAAATTAGGGAAAAAAAATTGGTGCAGTAAGCGACTTTGAAGTCCCTTAAATTTAATAGAATATACAAATATAAGTAATATATAATCTATGGTCATATGTCTACAGTTAACTCTCTCTTGTGATACTTTAATTCAGTAAAAATGGATAGCAAGTAAATAATTTAGTCTTTACTGAATCTCTTAATATTAAGCAAGAAAAGCACAAAAGATAGTTTCTTTCTTTTAAAAAAAGGTCCAAATGGCTATCTAATTTTATAGATTCCCAAGTGCTTGATAACACCTATTTCCTGATTCCAACATATCCATCCCAAGGGAATTAGGCTTAGCCTGTTTGAAATGGTTCACATGTAAAAATGTGGGCCATATGTGTCCTGTCAGCTTCTTATACCTTGGGGCTTGCCCTTAGAGCATTAGGCCTTGCCAGATCACGTGCTTCCTGGGATTTTACAACTAAGTAACAGCTTCTCCTTATAAACCACCCAGCAGCTATTCAAAACTTTGATTTTTATATAAAGGCATTCTTTTCTATATTTCACCTTTGTAGCAGGTAAGAAAGAAGAGGACACAGAAGGAAAATTTTTGAGTTTAGTACTTATGAATGAGTAAATGAGATAAAATTGGGTTATGAAAAATACAATGGAAAAACATAAGCCAATAGATATCAACAATGTGAATTGTAAAACTATAAGTTAATCACTTATTTCTTTCAATTTGGTGTCCTGGCATTGATTTATTTTTGAACATTATAGAACTCAGGAAGCGTGGCATGTTAGTTATAGTCATTGCCTTGAACCCAGTAACTGACTCAAAAATCACTTCATTGGATAAATTCAGATAAAAAATTTAGTAGATTATTTTTAATCAGGGAGAAGTCTTGTCTTTATAAGAATGTGATGTGATAATTTTTAGAAACTTGGAGAAACACAATGTAGATTTTTAAATTAATATTAGAAAATCTATTAGTATATCATGTTAGTAGTTCAAATTAGAAAAACCACATAATTGTCAGAGTAGTTAATTAAAACATTCTCTATGATTTTATGCTTATTTCTGATTTCTAAAAATTCAATAAGATTTAATTGAAAGACATTTGTCTAACATATTAAAGAATAACTATCTGTAACCAACAAACATCATATTTACTAATAAAGCATTAGAGGCATTCAAATTAAAGTTAAGAACAGAAATAGGATACATCTATCGTCTCTCATAGTTCACATATTTCTAGAAGTTCTAGCTAATGCAAAAAGGCAAGAAGCATAAGAGGTATAACTACCAGAAAGGCAGAAAATAATACTAGGAGTTAAGTGCTTCTGTTTACTTATGTGTAAAATGTGATTTTTTTTTTTCTTTCTTGTGACCAGTAAGGGTATTGCAACCCTTGGCTTGGTGTCGCCCGCACTGCACTCAGCCAGTGAGTGCACCGGCCATCCCTATATAGGATCCGAACCCGCAGCGGGAGCACCACTGCGCTCCCACGTGCCGCACTGTCCCGAGTGCGCCACGGGGCCGGCCCTAAAATGTGATATTAATGGCACTGATCTTTTACAGATAGTTTAAAGAAGGTAATACTGCAAAATACTTAGAATACATAGAGGTTTACAATAAATATTAAATAGAAATTAGCTATTATAATTACTATTATTTGTAGGTATAACTATACCTTAAAAACAAAGGAAATCAACTTATTAACTATTAAAGCTTTTTTACATGCTTCAAACATTAATTTTCTTACATAAAAATGATGTTAGCAAATAGTAGAAAAGCATTCTATTCATAATAGCAACAAAAAGGTATAAACTAACCAAAAATGAGCTTACTAATCAGTATATGAGGTCTTTATTGAGAAAAAACAAATAATACTCAAAGAAATAGAAAAGTGTATCATTTTCCTCCATAGAAAAAAATGACTGTATTTCTCAAACTAAGTTACTATTATAATTGTTTTCTTATAAAAATCCCTGTTTTCTTTATAAACTAAAGTGTGACAAAATGATTAAATTAACCTACAAACATAAATATGCAAGACTGTGATAAATCTGAAAGTTCACAGCGATGAGGAAAGGACTTGCCCTACAAAACATCAAAGCATACTATATTATAAAGCTGAAATTTTTAAAACACCATAATTTCATACAAAAATCAACAGTAATGAGACAGAATTAATAGTTCTTTAATATACAATAGATCATAAGAACTCAGTATAAAATAAGGTATGGATCATCAAACAATGTGGGAGTCGATTATATTTTCCAGATTGTTGGTCAGAACCATCAATAAATTTTTATATCAGTTTTGGGGACCACAGTTATTTTTTCTTAAACTGAAATATAATGAAATGGACTATGATAGAACAGAATAGAATGGAAAATATCAGAATTCATCACAAATGCAAAGGATAAAAATTATTTTTGACACTTTTATTTCAGTTATAGATACATGTGTAAGTATATTAGGGTAATTCAAAAAGTTCAAGGGCCGGCCCAGTGGCGCACTGGATAGTGCGCCGCATGGGAGTGTGGAGGCGCTCCCGCCCAGGGTTCGGATCCCATGTGAAGACTGGTTCCCGCTCACTGGTTGAGCGTGGTGCGGGCGCAACACTGAGGGTTGCGATCCCGTTACCGGTCAGTAAAAAAGACAAAAAAAGGAAAAAAAATAAAAGTTCATGAGAAGACTGGTATTATCTTTTAATTCTATTTTTTTCCATGAACTTTTGATGTACTCTCATTAATCTGCATCATTTGTGTTCTAGATTGTGATGTAAAATATATTACTACAGGATGTGATTTTTTAAAAAAGTTTATCTTTCTTTGAGAAATGCCTATTCAGCTCCTTTGACCATTTTTTTAAAATTGGGATATTTGGTTTTTTGCTGTAAAGTTGTTTGAGTTCCTTGTATATTCTGGATATTAATCCTTTGTCAGATGTATATTTTGCAAATATTTTCTCCCACTCTGTTGGTTGTCTTTTCACTCTGTTGATTGTTTCTTTTGCTGTGCAGAAGCTTTTTAGTTTGATATAATCCCATTTGTTTATTTTTCCTTTAGTTGCCTCTGCTTTTGGGGTCATATTTATGAAGTCTGTGTCCAGTCCTACTTCCTGGAGTGTTTTCCCTATGTTTTCTTTAAGGAGTTTTATCGTTTCAGGATGTATATTTAATTCTTTAATCCATTTTGAGTTGATTTTGGTATATGGTGACAGGTACGGGTCTAGTTTCATTCTCCTACATATGAATATCCTGTTTTCTCAGTGCCATTTGCCGAAGAGGCAGTCTCTTCCCCAGTGTGTAGACTTGGTGCTTTTGTCAAAGATCAGATGGCTGTAGGAAGATGTACAAATGGCCAACAGACACATGAAAAAATGCTCAACATCACTCAGCGTTCGGGAAATGCAAATCAAAACCACTTTGAGATACCATCTTATTCCAGTCAGGATGGCTAATATACAAAAGACTGAGAATGATAAGTGCTGGAGAGGTTGAAGAGAAAAAGGAACTCTCATACACAGTTGGTGGGACTGCAAAATGGTGCAGCCTTTATGGAAAATGGTATGGAGGTTCCTCAAACAATTGCAGATAGATCTACCATATGACCTGGCTATTCCACTGCTGGGAATATACCCGGAGGAATGGAAATCATTATGCCGAAGGGTTACCTGTACTGCTATGTTTATTGCAGCACTATTTACAACAGCCAAGAGTTAGAAACAAGCCCAAATGTCCATCATCAGATGAGTGGATAAGGAAACTGTGGTATAGCTACACATTGGAGTACTACTCTGCTATAAAAAAGAATGAAATACTACCTTTTGTAAACAACATGGATGGACTTAGAGAAAATTATATTAAGTGAAACAAGTCAGACACAGAAAGAGAAATACCACATTCTCACTTATTTTGGGGAGCTAAAAATAAATAAATAAACAAACACACAAACAAATAAAGGGAGGGAGAAGACACAACAATCACAACAATTCCTTGAACTTGTTAAGACAAGTGAACAGATATGATGTGGGGTGGGGAGTGAGAGAGGGAGTGGGGAAGTGGAACTGGTAAAGAGTCACAAAAGTTAACCACAATGTATATTGAGAAGTTAAAATTAAAAAAAAAAAAAGGTTAAATGCTTTTCCAATAAATGATTTGGGATAATTAATCGGAAAAAAAAAAAAACCCATCTATTTATATCCTTACTTTCTGGTAGATTACAAAACAAAGTACAGATGGATTAAAAAAATCTTTTTTTAAATTACTACAATAAATTTAGATGTATATATATGTGATCTCTGAGAAAGAACTTTAGAAGTATAAAAGTTAAGAAAGAAATCACAAAGAAAAGGATTGCATGTTTGAGTTCACACACGTACAAATTCTATAGTTTAGAAAGTAATCAAAACCAAAGAGAATATGACAAACTGGGGAAAATAGTTGCAATAAAATATTGTTAATGTATAAGGAAAGTATACCCTTAATGTATAAAGGAAAGAATAATATCGTTAATGCATGAAGATTTAGAAATCAATTTTTTAAGAATTACTGAATCTAAAACAATAGATAATTTGCAGAAATGACATAACACCGCATAAAAAAGTTTACTTTCACTTAATAACCAAGAACAAAACACTAGACAACAGTGAAATATCATTCTCTTTCTTATCAAGTATTTCAAAAACTGTTGAAAAAAATTAAATACTTTCTGAAGCAGTTTAAATTGAAATATGCTATTTTGGACTCCAATTTGGTAACATATCGAGAGCCTAAAATCTCATTTTTCTTTGACCAAATAATTCCATTTTGTGTAGTTTCTCCCAAAGAAATACTTGAAATATGCAGCACAGTTTTTTCTTCTTATCATTACTTGTAATGGTGCTAATTATGTACTCTGTATGCCAAATAAGTGGAGCAACCTGCAATAGGTGACTGTTTTCATTTGAATAATCTATAATGAAATAGAAAAAAAAAAAAAAACTTACCCTAAGGGAGAAAATCTGAATCAAAACTTTATGTACGTCTTGAGGAAAAAACAATCGGAAGGAAGATTAAAACACTATTATTGCTTTTCTCCTGGTTGAGAGATTATGAAGATTGTGGTAGTTTTAATTTTTTTCTTTATATTTCTCTGTCCATATACTTTAAATAAGTATATACTTCCTTTATGGTACTAAAGGGCAATTCAGTTTATTTTAAAACAAAACAAACTCCCTGTTGCCCACCTCCCATCTTGCTTTAGGTTCTCTAAGGACTTCCCTAATGAGATTAGAATGGTTTCAAATTAACATATCATTTGTCCTTATCTAAGCTGATTCATTGAAAAATGAATGCCTGAAGGTGTTGCAAACTGTTCTTTTATGTACAATCAAGCATTCCCCTAGTCACTTTCCCTTTTGTCTTTCAGTGTTCTTTTTTTTTTCTTAATATAATCCTTGGATATAGTACTCACTTCAGTATTTTCAATTATTGCCTGTCTTACCTATTAAGAACCAGAACTTGAAGGCATTAACGCAGACCTGATAATATAATAGCTTCCTATTAAACATGAATTAACGGGTTAACATTGTGAAAGGTAAAGCTTGCTAAGTGTAAACATCATCCTTCTGTGTTAGCATAAGGCACTTTCATCACTTTATACTTGTATTGCATATGAACGTGGTGGACATTGTGATACCCACTCAAATATCCTTTTAAGGAAGGACTTGCTGTCTCAGCAGGGATTACCTGAGTTGCCTTGACCAAAATCACATCCCTTCCTGGGAATGGCCCACATCCACTAACTGACCCAGGTGGGAGTATAATGACCTCACCCTCTTAGCCTGATTTAAAAGGACTCTGAAGGACCAGAGCATCCAGTGGCGTTGGGCTTGCACTGCAGTTGACGTTTTTCTCTGCCCAGCTTTTCTTGCTTCTCTTCTGTACCACAAGTCTTGACAAGAGCAAATCTTAATAATCTTCCTGAGAGGTAGACTCCATCTCAGAATCAGAACTCAATCTGGGACAATGAATTACTACTCTAGGGACAGGTGGGCTAATGGCCTCTTGGATATATTTTGGATTTTATTATGTCATAAAAAATTGATGCATAAAATGTGTAGAATGATAGATACAGATTCCTTAATGGGAATGCACTAAAAACCAACACCTTAAATTATTATAGAATTTGCCTTTGTTCACTACTCATTAATGGTAATCAGTTTATAATTTTATAAAACACCATAATCTGTATTTGTGAGAATCTGACAACAATGTATTCTGTAATATTTCAGTAAAATATTTTTTAAAAATATCTTTTTTTGCAACAAGCTTTGGAACAGTTTTAATGAAATGATTGACACACTGAATGTACTGATTTGTTGTTTTACTTGGCTGCAGCCAACTAGCCAATTCTGACCCATGTGTGCGCCCTGTTCTCTTCAACATAAGGCAATCAACACTCATGTAAGTTTGGCAATTTGAACCTTGACTTTGACACTTTTCACAGAGCTTTAAATAATGCTGAATCAGAAAGCAGCTCTTAAAATTTGCTAACCCAACCTGCTAGTCTTTGAACTGAAGCTCTTTGCTGCCCTCTGGAGATAACTAGAGATGAAAATAGCAAAGTTCTTAATTAGTAAATATTCAGTTTTTCAGTGTTATGGTATTTCTGTTCTGTAAACTTAATAGGATAATAGACTAAAAAGAGGACATTTCAATTAAAGGGAAAATAAGGATTTTTTTTTCTGTAGTCTCCTTTGTACTATATCATTGCATTTCTGCATTTGCCTTTTTAAAAAATAATTACTCAAAAATAAAACTACGTGTTTGAAATCACTATGGTAATATAAAATGAAAGTATAACATGCAAACACATAAATACACACATGCACAAATAGAGGAAAGGTTAGTAATTTTCATCTTTCTTTTGATCTTTCATCATTATATATATATATATATATATATATTAGCCACATTAAATATGTCATATGAATTATAATAGAAAATGTCCTCTGATTAAAAACATAAGCTACAAATTCTATTTTTACATAATAGTTTTCCTCATTTTTCATGTAATGTTCATTATTGTTTCCCTCCTCCCACCCCCACCACCTTCTTTTTTTTTTGGCTATTCTTTTGTAAGAGAAGATCACTATCTCAATCATTTCAATTCAACGTAAAATCATTTTTCTGAACATTTTCTAGGTACTAAGCAAAGGTCTAGGTGCTGTGTAGAGGATATAAAAATGATGTCAATGATGACAGCAAGAGCAGAGTGCTGCCTGTGCAAGACACTGTAGAAAATACTTTACATATGCTAACTATTTAATTTTCCCAAATATTACAAGGTCTCTGATTTCGTAGAGCTTACAATTTTGTTGAGAATAGCATTACCTTAAATCCTATCATCATGTCTTTATTACCACAAATTGCCTTTCTTAAGGTATGAGAAAGGTCAGCTATATTTTGTAATACCTGTTATTTCACAGTGAATATGTGGTTTTACTCCTCTGTGGGTAATCTGTACTTTAAGCTTATCCATGACTTCTTGTCTTTAAGGCAGTGTGTTTAAGAATACTTCCCAAGAGATAATCAACTGCTGAATGTAGCTCCTTTAAATATGAGACAGCCTTCTATCACTTCTCAAAACTAGTGATTATATCTTTATGAAAATAAGATCCTAAATGTCCTACTTGCTTTCATTATTTCTACTATAGTCTCCCGTTAATATACTTCTTTCATCCCTGTACTAGTTACAAGGAAACTTTCTTACCTTCATCTAAGATTATTACATATAATAATAAGATAATTATTATCAGTTAGTGAAAACCGCAGATACTTTCTAGCACTGATGATATAGAATTAAGGTCTACAAAAAAGTTAGGTATGATGGATATTCAGAGTGATTATGTCTAGATGAAAGGTTGGAAAATAGGCTTATGTGAAAATATTAAGAATTACCTTTCTATAAAGCAATTTCAATATACTAAAGGTATCGCATTTAAAATATTTATAAAACTTGGCATCTACAAGTACTGAGATCATTGGCTATTTCTGCATATCATTTTTTAAAAATAGCAAAAGTTAGCTATAAATTACACTCAACATAAGACAAAGCATCACTTTGGTCTTATGTGACTAATACAGGGTCTCTACATAATAAGAAAGCAATACATTTTGGAAGAGTTAATTATTTAGTAAATTATTAATTAATTTGAAAGCTTATTATTTAGCAGATACCATTTTTGGCACTAAGGTTACCTTAGCAAACAATATAAACAAAAATCCCTAGAATTATGATATAATATTACATCTTGTCATGACATCCTGGTAGAGGGAGAAAGAACAAAAGCAAATAAATAGCTAGACTGTCATATGACGGGTCAAAGTTAATCAGAGAAAAAGAATAGGGAGTGCATGTGTGGCATAAAAGCAAGTGTAGGATTGCAGTTTACAATAGGATTAAGTCTAAGTCTCACTGGGAAGACCTGAGGAAGTAGAGGAGTAAGCCGTGTGAACATATAGGAAAAGAATATTCCAAGTGAGAAAACAGTACAAAGGTCTTGAGGTGGCAGCATGTTTGTCTTATTGGGACAAGACAAAGAAGCCAGTGTGCCTGGAAAAGTTTCAGATATATATTTTGCAAATATTTGCTACCAGTCTGAAGCTTCATCTTTTATTTTCCTAAGAATTCTTTTGAAGAGATCTCACATCACTTTTTAAAAATGAAAATACCTTATATCCAAAAGAATTGAAATCAGTATGTCAAAGAGATATCTGCATTCCCATGTTTACTGCAGCACTATTCACAGCAGCCAAGATATGGTATCAACCTAAGTGTCCATCATCAGATGAATGGATAAAGAAAATGTGGTATATACACACAATGAAATACTATTCAGTCTTAAAAAAGAAAAAAAAATTCTGTTATTTGTGACATGGGTAAACTTGGAGGACATTATGCTAAGTAAAATAAGCCAGGTACAGAAAGACGAATACCACATGATCTCACTTATGTGTGGAATCTAAAAAAGTTGAACTTATAGAAATAGAGAGTAGAATGGTGCAGAGGTGGGGCTGACAGTGGGGGGAGTTGACCAAAGGGCATGAAATTCCAATTCAACAGGAGGAATAAGTTTTCAAGATCTATTGCACAGCAGTGTGACCATAGTTAATAATAATGTATCATCTGTTTCAAAATTGCTCAAAGAGCAGATTTAAAATTTTCTCACCACAAAAAAAAATATGTTGAGGTGATGGATATATTAATTAGGTTGTTATAATCATCCATAATGTGTACGTATATTAAAACATCACATTGTACCCATAAATATCCATAATTATTATTTATCAATTAAAAATAAAAATTTTTTAAAAACCAATGCTAAAATGCCTGATATATTATTTTGTTTACTATATTCACTTTATAGTATTATGGATCTTAATAAAGGGTAATAGGAAATGAAAATATGTATAAATATGAACATTTTTAGACTATAATACAACTCTTCATAGGAGAAGAGCAGAAGAAAGGAAGCTGATTTCTTTCTAAGCTATTAGCAAATTCCTTGTAATGTAGCCATAAAACACAAAAGGTTTTTTAATATTTGCAGACTTGAATGCATTTGAAATAAACATTGACTGCAATTCTAGTCTATCAAGGTTTTAACACATTCTCATTGCTATTTAACTTTCAGACTGTTTTTTCTTTCCTTTCGGGTCCCTAAAGAAATAAAACATGAAGCTTGCTCTAACATAAGAAATAAAGGTGCAATTCAGAATCTCTCTTCCCCAAAATATAACAAAATGAACAAAAAAGAGGAAATATAGTAACACAATTAGGTGTATCAATCACAAATGAAAGGACCATGACCAATTGATAAAATTTAAGGGCCTGAAAGCAAAGAAAGAATGAGATGATTCTGTAGAATACCTCAACATAGCTGGGCTCCTAAACCCACTTTGAACCCCAAATCTGGAGATACATAAGCTAAGTGGATGTTGCTATCTTTTCTTTTTCAGAGTAGAGAAATTTAAAATTGATTCTGAGAGAAATGGTTAAATTGTGAACAATGGGTCTGACAGTTTCAGAAAGATAAGGATCCCAAGGAAAAACAGTCTAAAGTCCATTGGTCATTTTGTATGGGAATGGGATATACACCCCCAACTGAGTAGAATAAACCCTGACAAAGAACTCATTAAAGAAACAAACAAACAAAAAAAACCCCACTTTATTATGGAAAACATCAAACATATTAAAAGAAAGAGAATAGTATAATGAACCCATGTACTTATCACCAAACTTAACCATTACCAACAATAGTTGTCAACAGTCTTCCATCTATACTGCTACTTACTCCAACTTTGCTTATATTTGGAGCTTATGGAAGGTGGTTACCAAATCGTCATTTTCGTAGCTGACATCTCTATTACATAGCAGGTATTCAATGATGTTTGCTAAATGAATCAATCAATAAATGAATCAATCTCCATTTAGTCAATTCATTCCGCTTCCCATAAAATGAGTCTGCCTTTAACAAAAGACAAATAATATATAGGATGAATGTGATAATAGGCAAATATATGCAAAGAACAACATCTCATTGACAAAGCTCAAGGACAAGCCTTTCAGATCATGAGAGCTAACACTATGGATTCATCTTAAATGAGAAAGAAAATTCTGCAGATGGAAGCCTTCCTAACCCAGTAGAGACTGAGAAAACACTGCTGGAAGCTCATCAGTGATCGAATTAAAATGAGCAGGCCTAAGTTCACAGCAATGACTTTCTGCTAAGACATTAGCCTGTACCTTAAAACAATGCACGTGTACAAACTTAAAATATGCCTTTATGTAGAAATGTCAGATTTAAATTGATATAATTTTACCTCTTTTGGATGGTGAATTTCATGTCCTTAAAGACAGTGGTAATAAGAAGAGTGAACACACACACTAGGGGCCAAATGTGTTCCTCAAAGATTCATGTATTAGAAATGTGATCTCTATTGTAACAGTGGTAGGAGGGCAGGAAATCCTATTATGGTAGTTAAAAGGTGGGGCCTTTAAGAAGAGATTCGACGGTGAGAACTATGTCCTTGTGAATGGATTGATCCATTCATAGAGTAATGGCCTGGTTCTTACGGCTTTATAAGGAAAACGAGTGAGAAGTTTAGCTCTCTTGCTCTTTCGATTCTCATCATGTGAAACTCTTTGCTAAGGGACCCTGTAGAAAATTCCCACCCAGGAGAAGCCCCTCACCAGATGTGTTCCCTGGACTTTGGACTTCCCAGCCTCTGAAACTGTAAGAAATAAATTTCATTTCTTTATAAATTACCCAGTTTCAGGTGTTTTTTTATAAGCAACAGAAACAGACTAATACACACATACATGTATGAGATTACTTCAAAAACTTCATGGAAAGATCCATATTATCTTTCTATTTTTGACAAACTTTTTGAAGTATCCACATATGGACATACAAAGCCAAATGTAAACACACATAATTACACCATTTTTGCCATTTATTTCCCCAATGCTTTAGAGGCAGGCTGTCTTTATCTGGGACAATATATACAACGCCCCACCCCAATTTAGTCGAATAAAAAATATGAATATATGCTATCAGAATCTCTAAAATGCCGACTGAAATGTGATTTAGTAAATCATAGATATTTAGTTTATACCACACTAAACACCTAAATATTTTGTATTACGATGCTCTTAAAGACAATATTGCCATTTTAAAAATGATTGAGACTATATTTGCTTTAAAGAAGCAATAGTTTCTCCTAACACAAATGATAATATTTGTTAGACATTACAATGAGAATACTACTTAAGTATTTAGAGGAAACGCTAAGTGTCTACTCGTGGGAAATTGATGGCATTAATGAGACTAAGATATGAGCCATGTGTGAAGGAGGTATTTTAAAACAGCTGAGTTAGTCTGCCCTCTTTGATTTTCAGCATAATGAATAAAACATTGCAATGACTTTAAAATTTATATAATTTTGTTATGAAAGTTTAGTGTAGACAGCAGTATTATTTTAACTCTAATAATAAAATTAAATTTCTCCTTGTTATTCTATCTCAATAAAGCAAAAGTCATAAAACTTATTTTACGTTACTTCAAAAAGTAAAATGTTGATGATTTCTCCTTTTATGATGGAACTACCTGGAGTAGATCTATTAAGAAATCAGACCACTTAGTACAAGGAAAAATACTCCCAATTTTAGTATCTATTCTTAGCATAATCCTTACCCCCAGGCCATCTATGGTTTATACTACGCGGTAATTCTCCAAGGAACTGCTCTATGTTTTGGTGTACATAGAAAAAAAAGGCATGTCTCTAATTCTCTGAAATATTTTTTCTCTGCAACAACTTATTGGCTATAAATACAGTCTTTTAAATATTGATTATTACAGAGATTAAAGTAGCTGATAGTAGATCTGTAATGTGTTTTCATTTGGGTAAAAATACAAAACATCTCAATTTTACTAACAATTTTAAATGATTTATGGTTGAAATTATATCACAGCAAATTTATAAAAACAAATACAAAAAGAAAATTGTGCAAGTAGATTTGCATGGTTGTGCTTCATGGATATACACATATATTTAGTCATTTTATTCATTCCTAAAAAGGATCATTTGGAGATTGCCAGTGTCCCATGGAAGAACATTAAGGATTGAGATTCAGAAACCTAAATGTTTAAAAAACAATACAGTTGTTCAAAGACGTTTGTATGTTTTTTCTCATGAATATACACATACAGAAACACATACTTTTTTAAGAAGGAATTTCCACTAAAAAGATTGTTTGGGGATTACCACTGTGCAGTCAAAGAGACTTGTGGATTGAGATTCACAAGACATCAGTTGTTGTCCCACAAGTGTTAATATTCTAAGTAGTCAGAATTATCAACCTTTCTCTTGTGGGGGTTTATGTATTCTAAAATTTATGTAAACAATGTATTAACAGTGGGTAAAGAATAAAAATGGAATATAAATATAAAGGAAAAAAATAGAAGTCACAGATATTCTATTATCCAGCCACAGCCATTAATAGTATGTGGTTATCGAGAATTTTCCTTCTGTGTGTGAATTATTTAAAACAGTAACAAGGGTGTCTAAGTTATACTTTTCTTCTTAAACACAGTGTAACAAACATCTTTCCATGTTATTAAGTACAAATTGATATAATTTAAAATAACTTGTATGTATACTGAATATATTTAACCAATCCCCTTTTTTGACTTTCAGATTATTTCTAACTTCGTTTGTATAAACGAACTATGGTGAATAACATTGTACATATATCTTTGCTAATTTCTTTATTTCCTTGATACAAATTCACACATTTGGGATCATTAGGGCAAAGGCTAGATGTTTTTTTTTTTTAAATTATTTGATGAATTTTGATGAGTCACCATATGGGAGGCTTATCCTCATATGGAGTTCCACAGGCTGTGTACCAGAGGGCTTTTCTCTTAACTAAGACAGTCTTAATGGCCTCATTCCTTTTAATCTTTGCTATTTTCTTTTCTTTTTTTTTTTGTCTTTTTCCGTGTCCGGCAATGGATCGCAACCCTCAGTGTCGCCCCCGTACCGGACCGGGACCGGCAACGGGATTGCAGCCCTCGGTGTTGCTCCCGTGCCTCGCTCAGCCAATGAGTGGGAACCAGTCTGTATGTGGGATCCGAACCCTCGGGCGGGAGCGCCGCCGCACTTCTCAAGCGGCGCACTATAGCAGTGCGCCACCGGGCCGGCCCAATCTTTGCTATTTTCATAGGCAAAAAAGTGGTACATTTTGTAATTCCCTAATGACATATGATGTTGAGCATATTTTCGTATACTTATTTGGCATTTACATATCTTCTCTGGAGAAGTGTCTGTTTCTGCTTTTTGCCCATTGTTTTTATTGGTTTGTTTGTTTTATTATTGTTGAGTTTTAAGAATATGTTGTATATTTTGGACAGTAGTTCTTTAATGTAAGAAAAGTATACATTTTAAAAATATTTTCCCCCAGTCTTATTTTTTATTCTCTTAATTGCCCATTAAAAATTAGTAATATTAATACTTTTTCATACATATTGCACTTAAAATAAATGAGGTTTTTTCATTTGGGTGTTTGCTTGTTTTACTCTTCCAAAGTTTCTAATTTCTTCAAAGCCAATTTTTATCAATCCTTCTGTGATTTCTGCCTTTAGTGTCAAGCTCTGGGATTATATAAATATTAACAGCCTATATGCTATATATTAACACAGTATAGTTTTCTCTCTCTTTTTTAAAATAATTAAATTGTTACTTGATGTGGAATAATTTTGATGTATGTAGAATGCATTTTGTTCCTTGATAGTTGCTAAGCAAATCAATGCCATTAAAAAAACAAAAAGTACAGATGTTTTCTACTGATTGAAAATACCAATCTCGTCATAGACTATATTCCCATAAATGTGGGAGGTGATTTCTGAACTCTTAATTCTTTTCCACTGCATTTGCTGTTGATTTCTGCACTGTACAACTTTGATTTAAATTCTATGGAATTTTACAGCATTTTAATTCTGAGTAGGGCAAGTCCCTCCCAACAATTTTTGTATTTTTTTCCGTATTTTTCTACTTATCTGATACTTCTATTTTTCTACACAAATCTCAAATTTAGTTAGTTATTTTCCCGTATAAATCCTACTTTACTTTTTAATTGGGTTTGTTTCAATTGATAGAATTATTAATAGTTTGCATATTCTCAATGATAGAATCATCCCACACATGAAGATTATGTCTATCAAATCATTCAAATTTTGAAAAATATCTTTCAGTAAAGTCATTTTCTCAACAATTCTTATAAGATAAAATCCAAAACATGGTGTATTTGTGCTACCGTGAATGGGATTTCCCTCACAAAAATGTCTAGTTTTTTAATTCTTATGTTCTAACTGGCTACCGACTATTTCTAACATATTTTAGCAAGTTATGATGGCTTTCTGTCAATATAAGTACATTATTTTAAATAATTTTTACTTCTCTTTTCTAGTATTTATGCCTTTTTTGTTTTTATTTTGCTTATTTTGTTTGTTTCCCTATTTAATTACATTTTTTAAGCACTTCCAGACTAATGTTAAATGGATTTGGTTTGCATTCTTAACTTCTTTTTAGTTTTATTGGAACTCTTTGGAAATGCAAAATTCTGGCTATTTGTGTCAGACAGGGTCTTGAAAAATATTTTAAATGTATCCTTTCAGTCCTATGTTATTAAGAGAGTTGAGTTTATGGTGACTAGTTGAATTTATTAAATGTGTCTTCTGTACACACACATGTACACACACACACACACAGAAAACAAAGAAAGAAATATATATTTTTCTACTTTCATCTATTAATATGATGGGATGAGACTTTTCCTACCACACTTCCATTTAAAGTAGTAACCCTACACATACCCAGAATTTCCTTTTTTCTTTCTGTGGTTTATTTGTCACCACATCACTTACTATAATCTGACATACTTTACATTTTACTTAGTTTATCTATTTATTGTCTTCCACCACTAGAATGTAAGTTCCATGAGTCAAGGATTTTTATCTGTTTTGTTCACTGTTGTATCTCTAGAACTTAAAACAATACCTGGAACATCTTAGGCGCTTAACAAATAGTTTAATAATGAATATGATGCTATATTTATGATGGTTAATCAAAAAAGACATAGGCCCTGCTTGTTTAGAGTTCATAATATAGTGAGAGGATAAACAAAAAAGCCATAGGAAGAAACTGGGTGCTGTAATAATAAATTTTGGGGAGTGTGAGGGACGTTTACTTATATAGGATGGTTAGAAAAGGCCTTTCTGAAATGATTATCCAATAACAATGACACATATATGTGAAGCCCTAAGGCAAGAAAAAATTAGATGGAGTCTAGGAAAATACCAGAAGATAGGTGTGGCTGAAGCTTTATTGGGAGTGAGATGAGATGGGGAAGAGTGACTTAAGATGAAATCAGAGAGATACGAAGGGGACAAATCTGCATCATAAACCACAGGGAGGTGTCTGGATTTGATTCAAAGTTAAACGAGTAGCTTTTGAACAGTTCTTATCAGTGGCATAGCCTGATTGATTTATATTTTAAAAATCTCACTCTTAGAATGTACTGGGGGAGAAGGCAAAAGAGAGGAAATGGCAAGACCAGTAAGGAAGCTCTTGCAGTAGTGCAGGCAAGTAACAATGATTGCCTGGGAAGAAACGAGGGCAGAAGGAGCAGAGATTCATCTCTGGATCTGAAATATGCTTGAGATGGAGACTCTACAAGACTGTGAATGACTGAATATGGGAGATAAGGAAGTCACAAGAATTATGAATGCCTCAGGTTTCTGGTTAAAGCAAATAAATGTTTAATAGTGTGATATACAAGACAGGGAAAACTAGGGGAGAAATCTGAATTTAAATATTAAACTATCCTTGCATCATGAAAAAGAAATCCTGCTTGATTATGATGCAATACATTGTTTGATTCTTAAACGTGATTAAAAAATCTACAGAGCTTTATTATGTAGAAAATAAAGATTTCTGAAAATAAAAATTATTTTTATCAATGCCTATCGCTAGTAAAGTTTTATTTATTCCTATAAATATTAGGGTTCATATACTACCTTTTTCTAAGCGGAGCAGTAGTTTCAATTAAAGCTAACATTTAGCAATGGCCTTGGTCAATACACTGGGAATATGGTTTTCTAAAAGTTTGACTTTACCGATTAATATTAACCTTTGATTAATTGCTTTTGATTTCCCTTCAGTTTACTGGGATCCGAACCCTCGGTGGGAGCGCCGCCGTGCTCCCAAGCGGCGCACTCTCCAGTGCGCCACTGGGCCGGCCCAACGTGTTTTTTTTTCAATGAATTTATAATATAAACTTCCTCTGCCCAGCTGTTACCCATGAAAGCAGAGTTACAATACGGTCTCCTAGATACCTTCTCCTAGGAGAAACTTAGTGACGCAAATTTGAGAAAGTTATATAATATGGGTACCTTATTGTCCAGTGATTTTAGAAACATCCAGCCATGGTGGGAGATTGGTAAGGAGGCAGGTCCCTGGGTAGCCACAATCAAGAGTTTCTGATTTGGTTGGGAGAATGTGGGTGTTTATTATTCTTTCAGAAACATTCTTCAATTCAGAGAAAAAAAATTCTATTCTAAACTCCAGTTGATTAACTTCACTAGAGATAAGCATTGATAAAAATAATTTTTATTTTCAGAAATCTTTATTTTCTACATGATAAAGCTCAAACTTCTAAATGCTGTAATCACTGTTCTCCTTAATAGGGTTCCTACCTAGTTTTTCTCTGTTTATACTTCATGTACACTAAACCCTGTGTAGATGTTTCATCTATTTTAAATCCTTGCTATTCAAAGTGTGATCAACTAATTGGCAGCATTGATATCTAAGAGCTTGTTAAAAACATAGACACTCAGGCCCCACCCCGGACCTACTGAATCTTTAAACATTGCTGTCTGATTAGTATTTGTAATTTCCACAGCACTGCGGCTTTCATATATGCAATGTTAAGTAGACATTAGTTGAGTGAATGAGTGAAAGAACAAACAACATGTACATATAATCCCACCATTCTAGGTTTCCCAGCCCTGATCTAGGCAGTCTTTGGGGTTTTGCTGAGTCAATATCAATGCTCCCCAAGGATAAGTGCTTCTGTTCTGAATTTCACCAGAGAGTCATATGCCAAGGTGGCATGGCTAGAACACATCTGTACGCTATGTGCCAAAATATTTCTTTGTGTTGGTGACTGTATTTCTGCCATGGGCCAGAAACAACCTAACAAACAAACATAAAATATGAGGGCAAACCATAGGGTATAATTGCAATATCCGTGTCTTTCTTTAGACAACTCTAAAGTGCCAATAATGAGTTATATTAAAGCAAAGTCTTTAATCTTAGTCCACCAAATGACTCAATTGTTGACCCTAAAGTACTATTGCATTACATCTGCTATAACTTTTATAACTCTTTTATTATTATCCCCACTACAACCACCACTACTAACACCTTTACACTCTTCCCCACCAATAATAGAAGCTGCCATTTGTTGACTGTTTATTATGTGCCAGCCACAAACACCTCTCTGTAGTACCTCATTAAATCCTCACAACAGTCCTGCCAATTAGGCCTTATTATCTTTACTTTACAGTGAGGTAATTACAATTCAAAGTGTCCAAATAACTTGTCCAACATTTTACAACTAGTAAGTGTGAGATACATCATTTGGGAATTCTCTTGAACCTGTGTCATTTGTCATGTTAGTAAAGTCTATCATTGTGTGACCTTCACAAATCCTATATATTTCAAAGTTGGAGAAAGAGACAACATTTTTAGTTCCTTAGCTTTAATGTTCTGTCCTTTTTTTTTCTTCTAGGAAGGTAGTAAAATTGTGTTGTACTCGTTCTACTGCTGCCAATAGCATGCCCATCTTTAAATAAATCAGATGTTTATTGTCTCATATCTATAGTCTAACATGTTACCAAATTTCATAATATGTACTGAAACAGGAGACAAATATTGAATTCTAACACAGCACTATCTGATATTTTAATAAGGCTTACAAGTCAAAGTCTAGAACGTAAGTGTAAACATGGACAGTATCAACAAAGTACAGACAGGCTAGCTCTATGGCTTGGTATTAAAAAATCTACAGAGCTTTATTATGTAGAAAATAAAGATTTCTGAAAATAAAAATTATTTTTATCAATGCCTATCGCTAGTAAAGTTTTATTTATTCCTATAAATATTAGGGTTCATATACTACCTTTTTCTAAGCGGAGCAGTAGTTTCAATTAAAGCTAACATTTAGCAATGGCCTTGGTCAATACACTGGGAATATGGTTTTCTAAAAGTTTGACTTTACCGATTAATATTAACCTTTGATTAATTGCTTTTGATTTCCCTTCAGTTTACCTTTTCTCTGAGAACTACCTTGGGCATTGTTTGGTTTTAGGATTAATGTGCTTGTGTAGCTGTAGATACTTAAAACATCTCTAGAAAGGTGCCATGAAAATACTTAGCATCTTTTGGAAGAATCTTCCCCATGTCATCTTATCCACTAGGAGAGAAAGGGGAAGCACCTGTAAGCAGTGAAGGCCTCCTAAGTACAAGCCAAGGGGTGTGTGTGCAGTCCCATAGGGTGTGCAGTTCCGCAGGGCCCCATGCTCAGAAAGGTCCCAGTCTTGGTTTAATGCTCAAAGGTGGACATCTTGAAATTCTTAATAATTTATCTTTGAACTTGTGTTTTGTAATTGCAGTCTGTTGGGACAATGGAACATGGGCATGAACTGAGGAGGCCGGTGCAGTATGTGTGTCTATCGCCCATTCTTTGCTGTCTTATTCACATATAGTGATGCCCCATGAGCACAGAATTCTGGTGATCCCAAAATGTGTGGGAGTTCAGCAAGATTCAAAGTGAGTATAAGGTAAACACATTATGTCTATGGCTGAGGAGGAAGGGGTGTTGACAGCCCAGATAAGTCACACTTTCCATATGAACCAGAACTTGCTTTGAATGCAGAAAGAAGGCAGTGGCATTCTAAAAGTATGAATGATGAAGGAAGCTTATCATAGCCTTTCTTACTTGTGTAATTTCCCTTGAGTAGCTAATCACTGATGCTGAAAATGATGATATAAAAGAAAAGAGAAAATGGGGCAACAAATAGTTGTAAGACGAAGGTAAAGATGGCTGGTTGAATGTGTATGTATTGAGATGTAAAATACCAACAGTTGAGTTCATTTTGTGCAGTGTTTTCACTCTTCTGGTAAAATCAAAATACATATGCATGCACAAGCTACAGAATATGAATTGTGTAATTTTAGTGATCCTACATAAAAATTAAATGGTCTTATATTTACATCTAAAGCTGGCATTGCACAGTGTAAAGATGAATGGTAAAATTGATGCTAATAATTTAAAATTAAATAGCAAATAAAATAACACTGTATCAAGTCAAGACAGGGACTGAAAGAAAGCAAAAAGCATTATATTTTAGTATCTGTAACAGTTCTTTTTTCTCCTGCTTTTCGAGCAAGGGATCCTTCATTTTTATTTCACACTGGGCAAATTATACAGGTGGCCTTGAGTATGACTACTATATTAGGGAATTTATATTTGTGTGTGTGCGTAGATCATATTGTTTTCACAGGAAATAAAACGATTACATTTTTTAGGGTTTTCATTAAAATGAACAGTCATTCTCAGGATACTGCAAATTGGCTGTTTCTGTGTGTGGTGGGCCAGGAAAGTAAATGATAAGAGGACTCTGACAAGCCATCAGAAATGAGCCTCATTCCTTAATTGATCAAGTGGAAAATCTTTTTTCTTCCTCAAGAACTAGTGCTCTACTTAGCACACTTATCCTGGATAAGGTCATTTTTTAAATGATCTTATCCAGGATAAGTTTCTGTTTCAGCAGGTTGCAAAGTTGAAATGACCTCCTACAAGTGAACCACTTACCCTTTTCTTACTGACAAGATAGGCCTCAAATGCATTGTATTGCCTCTTTATTACTGAAAAAATGTTGAATAGCAAAATGTGGAAAAACAATTTTCTGGAGGATTCTGGCTCTGCTATTTCATTGCAGGTTTACAAGAAAATCTAAAAAGCTATTATTTATTATCCTTCCATCCTATTAAAAGCCTACCAAAATGAGAGAAACAGGCCTTTTTAGTTTGTTTGTTTCCTTTGGTCTTTTTTGAAAAGCCTAGTATTCTACCAGAAAATGTCAGTTTTGTTATTTTCTACGTTGTGGGAACTAGTTTTGGTTTTCAGTGATTGTTCTCATAACAATCATAAATGTAACAACTGTTTTAGAACAGTGGTAGTCATGCATTCTAATGTATATACAAAGTGCAGTTATAAAGATGAAGAGCTAATTCCAATAGGAGTAGACTGAATTATTTATGTAGGTTGTATTGATTACTTCTGGAATCAGAATATTCTCTTCTGCTGCAGCGATTAAATTCCTTTACTACAGTTAATCTAGTTTAAAGGTTTTGCACAGTTTCTTCTTGTGCGTCCCATACATTTAATATTTTCTTTCATAATAAAAAAGTAGACATTTTAAAGAGAAAGTTGATAACTAGATTTTTGGGGTCTGAATGGAATCTTTCCTGGGCATTAGGGAGTAGAAAAGAATTGTGTTTATTTTATGTCTTCAGTGTGAAGACTACTTCAGAAAAAAAAAAAATCTGCACAGTATGGGCAACTATTTGCTATGGTAAAGATTATGAGAATTAATGGATAGAATCAAATTACTTTTAATGAGACGTTAATGAGAAACATCATACTAACTTATCAATTTATACTACTAACAAAAATAAAGATGTTATAACATTTTAAGTAAAACATGCCCGAAGTTCATTCAGGAGAACCTCTTGGGCAATAAGTAATATTGAGTCAAATATTAGAAGCTCATTGGACCTAATGACCTCTTTTGATCCTCCCTATTCTTTTTTTTTTAATTACTCAATTATAACTTTCCCTGAAAGGATAAAATTAATAACTGGAAATCTGATTTACTGTCATTCTTCTTGGAGGACACGAGAGACGACGTGGTCATCTAGCAATTAAAAACAATACAGCCAGATGTTCTACATCAACTAACTACCAACGCATTTAAGCAGATATCACTGACTAATGTGGTGGTAATGAAAGCGTCTCTTACAAATGAAAATCAAATATGCACATACTCTGACATCTGCGATGTTCACTTCATCAACTGAGCTTTCAATGACAATTAACTGTGTTTTTCACACATGGCACACTGCTCCCTTGTCACAAGGTACTGGACCATATTTTGAGAAAACTAGAAAATGTAAGGGAAAAAAAGCATACAAAACCTTGTCATATAAATAATACATGCATGGTAAAAGTGGTGTTAAAAAGGGAAGTGCATTTGTATTTTAGAATTAAAAGCAAACAATTATATGTTCTATTTTGAGAATGCAAACGTGATTCAATAAGCAACTCAAACTCCAATGAGACCAGCCTGCTCTCTCTCTCTCTTTCTTACCTGCTCCCTGCTCTGGCTGCCAGAGCTGGAATGAAAGCTCTGCTGCTTTTCTGTTGAGCAATAAAGAGTCACACCCTAATTCTTAAGACTGCTGCATTGTGCATTCTCAGAGTTTATTTCTGTTACCTTTCTGTGCATTTCTACTATGTGAACTCTTTCTACAAAAGGCATATTAAATTAATCTGTCCTCCCCATGGCACCAAAATGTTACCAAGAATTCATTTTTAAGATTTAACATGTGACAACATGGATGAACCTGGAGGACATTATGTTAAATAAAATAAGCCAGACACAGAAAGACAAATACTACGATGTCACTCATATGTGGAATCTAAAAAAGTTGATATCATAGAAGTAGAGAATAAAATGGTGGTTAACAGCATTTGGGGTAGTTCGGGGGTAGGCTTCAGAAGATGTTGGTCAAGGATTAAAAAAGTTTAGATAGGAGGAATAAGTTCAAGAGGTTTATTGTACAACATGGTGAGTATAGTTAATAATATACTTCAGTTTCGAAAAATGATTAGACAGTGGACACGAACTGTTCTCACCACAATAAATGATAACTATGATAGCTAGATTTAGTCATTCCACAATGTGTGAATACTTCAAAACAATATGTCGTGCACTGTGAATATGTACAATTTACTTGTCAATTAAAAAATAACAATTATTCATAGTTTTACTAAATACTTAAAAAAATCTATTCATAGAGTTTAAAAGATCAGAAAGTGAAACTGAAAAAGTTATGAAAATAATATTATTTGTCTTTTCTTTTTTTTACTTTAAAAAGCATGTACTAAAGTACAAGCACAAAGTTACAGGTACATAGGAAGAGTAAGTTCTAGTGTTCTTGGCTGACTATAGCTAATAATGTTGTATTGTATATTTCTAAATAGCTAGAAAAGAGAATCTTGAACATATCTATCACAAAGAAAATATAAATGTTTAGACAATGGATATGCTATCTACCCTAAGCAAATAACTGTCAATATATGCATGTATTGAGACAACACACTGTACCCCACAAATATGTATGATTAAAAATGAAAATATATAGATTTAATAAAATAATGCATGCACATAGTTTTTAAAAAGCAGTCAAAGAGTACCCTGCCCCTCTATGGTACCAGTCACTTAAAATGCTTTTAACTTATAGTATTTACCTTATTTTTTCAATAATATTCTAATCTATTTGTTGTTGTATTTAGCCAGTACGTAATGGCCTTCTCTTATGCAAATTTACCTTCTTAATATCATCCTAATTGCTTGTCAGTCATGCCTACTTCTCTTCTCTCTGTCTTTTGGTATAATGGAATAATCATTTTTAGTTAATAATCAATATTTATATCAGTATGACTATTATTCAATATTAAGCTAAACAGTATATTATCATTATGTTTCTTTTCTCATAAACTTGTGCCCTTTTTTTTTCAGTGTTCTGTATGACTAATGCTTAATTTTTTTCAAAAAGTTGCTTCAGATATGGCATGTTTCTATCAAAAATTTGTTTTTTATACCGAAAGCCCTAACAAATATGATAGATTCATTTCTCTCTTCTTCCTGAAACCTTTCCTTCCTCTTCCAGATCCAGCAGGCACTTGTCACCTGCTAGACCAGTCATCCTGCTGCCTCATTGGACTTCATTTTGCTGCTTGCCAGAAAAGTGATTTTTGACTCAGACACCAATTAAGTGAGTTTGGTATTAATGTCAGATCTGACTATGCCTGAAATAAGAAATCAGTGAAATGAGACTGTAAAGATTGCAAGCTTAAGAAAGCAGGCCAAAGTAATTTCTCATTAAAAAAACCAGAAGATATTTAATCTCTCAATCACCAACAAGTATAGAAACTAACACTCTGCTCATAGGAAAATCACAGTCAATGCTCGTACCACGTCTAGTTCTGCTCAGCTATTCAAGTTCCCTGAGTCAATTAAACTAACTTAGTCTCTTTCTAAGCAGATATGTTGCCACAGACCTGGCTGTCTTGAGCTCAATAAAGGTCAATTCTCCATCCTGAATTGGAATTTCAGAATGAAATTCTGAAATTGTCTTAGTCTGTTTGTGCTGCTATGACAAAATAGCTTAGACTGGGTAATTTATAAATAACAGAAATTTGTTTCTTACAGTACTAGAGGCTAGGAAGCCCAAGAGCAAGGATCCAGCAGACTCAATGTCTGTTGAGGGCTCTCTTCCTCACAGAAGGCACCTAGCTGCTGCATCTTTACATAGTGGAATGGGCAAAAAGGGACAAATTTTCTCTTTCATGCCCTTTTATAAAGGCACTAATACCATTCATGAGGGCAGAGCCACTTCCCAAAAGGCCCCACTTCTTAATCCTATTGCACTGGGAATTAAGTTTTGACATAGATTTTGGAGGGACAGAAACATTCAAACTATAGCAAGGGCCCTGAATGACACATTAATACAGTGCTGCCTTTTGCAACATGTTCTCTCTCCTGTCCTTTTCAGTGGTTTCCCAACAGCGCCTCTTACAGTGATTCACAAAAAAAGCACAATGTGGTAAAAAGTACCTGTCCTGCCTGAGGGATGAAATGGCCCTGTATCTGTTCTACCTCTTTTCTAATGCAATAGATAAGCATTAATCTGTTTCTGTTGCTTATAGCAGAAAACCTGAATCTGGGTATATATCACATGTGGTATACCACATGCTGTCTTTATACCACTTCTATTCAGATTATACAATCACTAACCTTAAGAATTTTTAAAGCTCCTTACAACCTCAGTTATTTACCTCAATGACTCTCTAAAGTAGTCCTTTTAGCATCTCCAATTTACAGTTGAGGCAAATGAGCCACAGAGAAATTACACAACTTTTCTTAGTTATAAGGCCAGTAAATGGTGGGTTTGGGATTCCAATCTAGAGATTGTCTAGGAGCTCATGTTTACTAGCCTACATGCAGGAAATCATTCCTGTATTAAATGAATTATGCAGAGTCAAATGCTTTATAAATTATTTATCATCAAAATTATATTTAATGTAGGATGTAGCTGTATTTTAATATGGTTTAGAGGGTGAAATACCTGAATACAATAGTGTCTAGAAAGCTTTTTAAAAGGCTTTGGGCAAACAGACAGCAGGTCTGAGGCAGATGTCCTTGGCAGTGCAGCTGGGGGAGAGATGAGCAAGCTAAGCACGATGTGCAAAGATTTTGGACTTGTTCCTGCATCTGTTGGGAGAGAGGGAGTTTCTCTTTTTCTGGGTTGACAGTATTTTTCAGCAAGCTTTCTGTAACACACATGTATTTTTCTACAAAACTATGGAACTAAACTATCACTAATTCTTAGACTACAGAATCACAACTCTCATTTTTTGATTGAGACACAAGGATGCTGAGATTCCTGACCCAGCCCTGATTGTAGCCTCTTTCATTTGTGGCTGTCAATTCTGGGAATACCAGGTACACTCCAGCAACACCCTGATATACCAGCAAAATACCTGCCCAAATTCACACAACTGGGTTCCAGTTCCAGCTCTACCTTCAGTTAATCCTGCTCAAGTTTTCGGGTATGAGTGTCCTCTATTTTACCGTGGTTAGTGACCTCTAAGACTAATTTCAGTTCTACTATTGTGTGATTAATATTTGAAACATATACTATTGGGGCCATTTTGAAAAGTTTCAGGCCAAGCCTAATTTCTTTATACACAACATAAAATTGCTGAAAGAATATCACATTGCCTTTCAACTGTTCAAAACACTTTCACCTCTGTTGATATATCTCATTTTATGATCTTCCAGTCTTGTGAAAGTGTTATCCTCATTGGACCACTGAGGGTACTGAGTCACTGGGACATCAGGTGTTAAAGAGCCAGTCAGTAACAGAGACAGGACTAAAACCCAAGCCTCTGACTCCAGCCCTTTTCATTCCAAAATGCAGAGTTAATTTTATAGCTTCAATTACCTCAGCTTTTCCTGAGAAATTAAATGTTTTCCATCATTGCTGTTGACAGTAGGCAAAATAGAAAGTGACCAATAAGACATAATTTGAGAGGCTTCCAAAGGGGCCCTTTGCCCAAGAGTAACACTCTTTGCTTCTTTGTTGTAGGGCCTAAAATCCCACAAGTACACACATTGTTAAGGCCCTAGACAGACCTTTCAGTCTACAAGACAGTGCAATCCAACTGATCCCAGAGGTGGCGTGTCCTAAGTAGAAACTGACTCTTTGTTAGGGAGATGAATAGGGAATGGGTAGAACTGTTTTAACAGCCTCTACGAAAGGGTTTTAGAAAAGGGTACTGAGGTGGTGAGGGGGGATGAAAGCCTGAGTGAGTTGCCAGCAGTGGAAAGGAGCCATGATGACACTAAGGATGAGGTTAAGGAGCCAAAAATGGACTTTGTTTACTTCACAGTTTTGCCTGGGGCCATTTTTGATATCATCCTTTAACACAGCACTTGCCGTTCCAAACCTTGAAAGTTTGTGGAGGTTTTATGAGAATGTAAGATACACAAAAGTGATGACTTTCTCATCACCTTCACTGATCCTCGTCCACGCCACCATCGTTTCTCTCTTGCGGTAGGGCTATCGATAACGAAGAGCTAGTTCTTTTTCCTACTTGCATTTTTTTAAATAACCCTTCACATAACATATAAGGTCATCTTTTAAAAACACAAAGTAGATCACTTTGCTGTTTGACCTTAAACTCTCCATTGCTGTCCCATTGAACTTAGAAGCAAGGTTGAAGTGCTGATTCACCTGGTCCCTGCTTACCCCTCCCACGCTACCTTTGAATCCTCCTTCCTCTCTAGTGTTCAAAATACCAACAAACAAGTCAGTTTTGTAATCACTTTATTAGAGAGATGGACAAGGACAAAGAAAAAACTCCTTGCCGTTTGTGTTTGCTATGGTCTAGTATCACGGGCAGCTTTAGCACCTGCTACACAAAGATAGAACTCTTGAAAATTAGGCATTCACTCCTGGAAAAAAATCTGTAGAACATTCTATTGTACCATGTTTGCGTATTTTGACTTGCTCAGTTCCAACATAAAGCAGGGAAGAAAAAACAATCACAACTCATCCAGCAATCAACAGGCATTTTACAAATATTTAAGCTGCCACTGATATAAAATGCACACACGCACGAAATACCTCCTAAATCTACAGCCAGCATCTTGAATTAGCTTTCTTTCTGAATATGCTAAACAGAATGAAAACAATTAGATATAAACGTTTTTGAGAACAACATTACTGCAACATATATTGAAAACATTTTAAGGGATTTATAAAAACTTGATAAAATGAGAAAACTATTAAAATATAAACTTATTTTTATCTAGGTAATAAGAATGACACTTATTGTCTCCTGTCAGTCTTTACCTTACCCTTTATGAACTAGCAACAGCAAAATTATCATGTTCCTCTAAAAGCAGTAGCATATCCCACACGTCTACAGATTTGTGCTTCTTATTTCCCCTGCCCCGGTAGCCCACCGGGGGTAGCCAGTCACCAAGGTTTATCACACCCGGTGTGCTCTGCTCCCCTGTAACCCTCACACTCTCCTTCTGCACAATTAATCACTCTCCCCTCTGTACTACTGTGAACACAATTTCATGTCATACATATTTCTAGGAAAGTACATTGTACATATTACTGTTGTGGGTACCATACCACAAATTATCTATTTATTTACTATTTATCTTCTCTATAAGTCCGTCAGCTTCTCACCTTCATGAACTGTGTTAAATCCATCCTTATATCTCTCACGGAATATCCTAGTACTTCACATGGAGTAAGTGTTCGGATTTGCTGCACTGAACCCTACTTTATTTTTCTTTATTGAGTAGGCATACAGTTTAAAGTTTCCATTGTTTAAGTTTTGTGAGCACGATTTATAAACATAGTGAAAGACAAAAGACAAATGAAAACCTGAACAATATAAATACCAATCAGCTTGTTTTCATATTTTGAGTACAAATCTAATTTATACATCTTTCCGTTTTTGATATCATGTTTTGTAAAATGTATGTTAAAGTTTCCTGTTGGCATAGAATGTCTAGCTGCTTCTTTTAAGTAATAAATGCTTATAAAAAGAAGATGGGTGAGTACGATGGAATCAATTGATACCAGATTTTTTAGGATAGACTAGGTACACTACACACTCACTACTAGATACTGGGTATGTTGTGTCATTTATTGGTCAATACATGATAAGACTTCAATCAATGTTGATATCTGTACATATCATAAGATCTTCTTTTTCTAAGGTACTGGGGTCTTTAGATCAGCCCTGATTTATCAGGATTCCCACTTTAGGCCCCCCCTTTTCAGGTGATTGCTCATGTATTTTTCCAAGTCCTCTCTTTAAAAAAAAAATTATACACACACACACACACACATTCACATACACACACACACACACATATATTCAGTTTTTTGTAGAAAGCATTAGATAAATGCTTTTGTGTTAGGGCCTAAGTGACTAATAATAGCTTAACATGCCCACCCAAGTGTCAGGTAGAATAATAACTTAATGGAATGGCCATCTCTGAGTGAGCATCAGTCATCAGTTAGAGATACTTTTTTGCATGAGAAATGTTCCAGCTCTAAAAAATGCCATACACACAAATAGCTCTACTTGGCCACATTTCATTCTACTTCAAGCCCTACCTCATCCTATTTTTTTTAATCCCTTTATATGGCCCTTTTCAGGAAGCACCTTCCATTTTCAATAAATTATGTAGAAAAAAAGCATTAAATATTCTCTTTCTCTCTTATTTTTAAATAACAGATGTATTACTCTGCCTTTGACAGTTCATGTCCAATTAGCAGCATCCATCTTCCATCACTTCCACTGTTGAATACATCTGTATTCACATGCGGGGAGTTTATTTCAGCTGGGAAGCTATCTACTAATCCAACATGTAACTATAAGCATATTCACAACAGCACTGTGTATGGCATTGACAAATTAGAAAATAACCTAAATGTTTTACTGGGGGGGCGGGCTGGGTAAGTCACTCGTGGGATATAATGTGGAAGAATATTTGTTTTCTTATTCATGATATATTGTTAAGGGATGCAGGGGATGAAGCAGGAGGAAATAAAAAACAGGCGTGTGTGTGCGTGTGTGTGTGTGTGTGTGTGTGTGTGTGTGTGTGTGTGGTATGACTGTATGTATGTATGTATCCATTTAATTTGTCTACCATCTATCTATATCTCTCTGAGTGTACAAATTTTTAACAGTAACTTTCCTGGACAGTAAGATAATAAGGAATTTATGTTTTCTTACCTTCCTTGTGTTTCATTTTTTCCCCAAGGTTTCTGCAGTTAGAATGCTTTTTTATTTTTGGATATGAATAGAACATAATTGATTTTGAAAAATGGCTCAGGTTTTAAGACTGGATTCCTAGGAGAATTGTGGGTTATTATCCAATTTAGGTAACAAAAGAGAAAATCTGGGTTAGAGTTAATATGGGTACTCTTTTGAGCAAGTTGAGTTTGAACCAGCAGTAGGTCATCTCTTTGGCTATGTTTACGGAGCACATGGAAACAAATGCAATACTTGTGCAAAGTAAAATTTTCAAACAGAATAAAAATGTATAAAAC
Organism: Galeopterus variegatus; assembly: GCF_000696425.1. Lineage (NCBI taxonomy): Eukaryota > Metazoa > Chordata > Mammalia > Dermoptera > Cynocephalidae > Galeopterus > Galeopterus variegatus. Next base: position 436,586 of record NW_007726703.1, on the reverse strand, counting down.
TCAAAGCAAAAGTTATTATTCTACCCTTGCCTCAAACCTTTTCGACTTCTTCCCCCAAATAATCATATTTTCTTGGGAATTATTCCAAAACCCACATATGTATCCATATTCTTTTATTTTACTTATCACGATACAAATAATATTCTGTACTTTTTTTTCCACTTAGTATAGCTTGGAGAACTTTTCACATCAGAATATAAAGGTTTTCATTATTTTTAGTTTCTGTCCATTGGATGCATATAGTTGAGCTATTTCCTCATCGAGGATCACTGGAGTAGTTTCTAGTCATTTGCTGTTGCATATAATCTTCAACAAAAATTCTGGTTATATACTTTCATAAGCATGACTGCAGCTGACATTCCTAAGAGTGAGATTTCTATGTCATGGACTATGTGCATGTTAAATTTCGATTGATATTGCAAAATCATCTTTTAAAAAGATTTCATCAATTTATTTTCCCATCAACAAGGTATGAGGTTTATAGTTTCCCCAAGCCCTTGCCAATATTAGGCAGTACAAAACTTTTGAATTGTTGCCAATCTGCTAAAAAAGAGTAAGTAATAACATTCAGATTTTGGCTGTGAACTCTTTAGTCTGATGGAAGAGTAACACGACAACTAGGGTTTTTTGTGTTGTTCCTTACAGGGCCATCTGTCCTTTTAGAGAAGCTTGTCTAATTTGTTTTCTGTTTTCTCTTCCATTCTACTAAATCTCTACTAATTGCAGGAAATCATTTGCTCTCAGTGATTATGCATATTTTACCTTTCCTTCCCAGCTTACCACTGAACTGGAAAACAAAACAAAGCAAAAAGCTGACCCTACAAGTTCTTCCCGGCTTTGGTAAATTGCTGAGATTGTAGAAGATTTGAGCCTTTTTTTCCCTCTTCTGAAGAGTTTTCAGTTTTCCCTGGCATGAGATGCCTCCTCACCATATAAATTGATTTCAAATCATGGGTGGGAGGTGGTGTACTATGCATTGTTAGGACTGTACCCCTGTATTGCTTTCACTAGGGAAGGAGTAGTGGTTGTGGGAGACGGTGAATTGTGGGAGCAGTAGACATCACATGTTGATTTCTGGGATCCTCTGTCTCCATAACTACCACTATTCAAAGATCATCACTTGAGGTTTTGCCATATTCTTTGTTTTATTGCTTGAAGTATTCTTTTGCTGTTTTAAAACTTTTTTGGTGAATTTTGTTACATTTGAAAGAAAAGAATTCAATTATACAGCGTTACCCCAACAAATCACCCTAGAAATCTCTTAGCATATTTTTCTCAAGTTTAAAAAAATAAATATATGGGTAATAATGTACACATTCTATTCTCTGCAGCAGAATATCTGTAATGTGACTCTCACCCTTACTACAGATACTACTCATAACATAGCTATCATCCACAACTGCTGCTGTCTTGGCCCTTTTTTCTTTTTGTCAGCAATCAAATGTTCATGAAGGACTATTTTCTGTTCCCTGTATCTTAAGCCCTTGTTGGAGTTCATCCCCTACAGACTGAAGTAATATTTCTCTGTAGTTTATTCACCTTCCTCAAAAACATTTTCTTCCTCTGACAAGGGCTATCATAGAAAATTAATAAGGGTAATAAAAGTCATATAGTACACCAAAATGATAAGAGGAAACATGGGAATTTAAACTAAATTTTACAAGGTCATCAGATTTTTGTATGCAAAACAGAGCAATTAAAAGCTAGTCTTGCAGTTCTAAATCATAAGATCCAAGGTATAATGTAAATGTTTTATGAAAAAGTTTAACACACTTTAAATACATTCTCTGGGCAGATAGCCATAAAGTATTTCATGGAAGTAAGTTACCCCAAACTCCATTTTATTGTTCTTCCAGTAATTTTGTTTTGGTTTGATGCTTCCTCCTTTCATTACATGACATGAACAAGTCCTTAATAGGCAGTTTCATTCCCGTTTTAAATAGTTTCACTTGGTTGCTATAGCACCTAAGCCCAGGACATGACTTTCATACACTATACTCTTCTCTCTCCATATACAAATATATACATTTATGAATGTATGTGTATACATACACACTTATACACAGATATTAAAATCTTTCACCCTACTCCATTGGGAGTATGCTCTTTCCCCACTGGAAAATGGTTGTATTCAAGCGTAAAAATAGAATACAATGGAGTAGGAGACAATTTGTTTGGTTGTTCTCTTCACCAACAGATAAACAATGGTAGAAATATAAGACAGTCTAATATTTACATTTAGTCATTAATTTCTAATCTTTAAATAACAATGTATTAGCTAATATTAATTTATTAGAAACATCATTGGTAATTAACAAATAAAAGCATGTGAGGCCAGTTTGTGTTAGACAGTTTATGATAAGTTTTTCTCTCTAATATATTGAAATTTTAACTTGGCATTAGGAAAGAGAAATGAAGTTTACTCTTTTGACTTTGAATATGGAGTTCAGGTCTCTTTTTTGTCTGCTGATTTGTAGATCTGAGGAAAGCAGTAAAATCAGAATTATTCTGATTTCAAGCAAGATGAACCTGATAAAGGATGGAAAGATTAAATAGCGTCCTACTAGAATTTGGAATTTGTGAGATGAATTACACATCTTAAAACATTATCAACCTCAGTGAATGCAGTCACCTTAGTTATTATGCTGATCCTGAAAAAAGAAAAAAATGCTATAAATTCGATGCTTTAGTTCCTATCATATAATTATTTCCATCTTTTCACTTTCTAGAAGAGATTAATAATAATATTAATAATGACAACAACAACTATCTTTTTTTGAAGATTTGCTCTGTAATAGGCATTGTTCTAAGAGCTTAATATGCAACTGCTCTTTTAATTTTTGTAGCCCACCATTTGGAGAAGGTATTATAATTCTCATTTTATTAATGAGGAAACTGAGGCACAGAGAAGTTAAGTGTCTTGTCTACGGTTAAAAAGCAAAGAAGAAAGAGAGCTGGAATGCAGGTCAGTGGAAGTGGACCTCAATCTCTTAATTATTAGAACAGCACAGTGTGTAGGAGGCCATCTAGATCTTTCTTTGAACCAGATTCCACTTTAACCAGCTCTGCTACCTTAAGCAGCTTACCTTTTCTGTGTCTCAATTTCTCCTCTAAAATGGTGATAATAATGAGGCCCATCTCAAAGAGTATACTGAGAATTAAATTAAATTTTAAACGTAAAGCAGGTAGAACAGTGCTTGACATATGATGAACAGTCAATAAATGGTAGTTATTACTTATTATTGTGTTTATTCCCTTGCTAATATGATAAGTTATCGTTTGTGAAAATGACAGCATAAATATGGTTTTCAGAAGCTTTGTTCTGAGCAACATGCATAAATATTAGGCTTTTGATTTGAAAAGAGAAAATATATTGTTGTGTTTTGGTCTCCCCATTGAAAATATTCATAACTTTAGGCAGAAACTAGAATCTGCAACCAATGTAAGAAAAAGAAAGTTGCCCTAATATGTAAGGAGCAGGAGGGCAGCTATACTATAGAATTTTCCACAACTGTCCATGAGGCTTTAAATGTACACCTTGAACCTGTCATTTCTCTGGGATTCCACAATACTTTGAATCTATGACCTCATTTTAATGTTTCACACGTAACAGTGTGAAAAATCCCCACAGTGGTACCTCCAACTAGTGACCTTATTCCTAGCAGCAAGCACAGCACCTGGTCAGAAAAGGGGCTCAGCAATCATTTGGTGACTGCACATATCACATAATATTGAAAATATGCCTGCAGGCTTTGGGGTCAAATGACTTCAGTTTGGAGGCTAACTCTGCCACTCCTTAACTATGTAACCTCCATCAGTTATGTATTCTAAGGCTTTGTTTCTTTCTCCGTAAAGTAGGAGTAATAAAAAGACCTTCTCTGGAGGACTGTTGTAAGAATTAATGAAAATGGTACATGTAAAATGGTTAATACTATATTTTACATGTTATGCGTGTTCCACACGTTTGTTCTTCTCCTCTCCATAATTATAACAAACGTACATGAACAGAGAAAACATCTGCATTTTCACACTCTGTGTTGTAAGATGTAACCCTATCAAATATTTGGAATCAAAATATTCAGTTAACTGAACACCTTTTCTTGCATGCTACTTGTAAATATAAAGAGTATTTGACATAACATTTTTATACAAAGTATTAGTGTTTATAAATTGCTAACACTGGCAGAACATACTATCAAATTTCTACTGCATGTGCATATGTACAATGTATGAAGGCCTTTGCCTATGTTATTCCATTTAACACATGTAACATGGGTAAAAGTTACATAAATAAAAAATTATTTCTAGATATTTTCACCAGTATTTTTAAGATATCCTTGGTAAAGGAGAATGAGGTCTGCATGCATGGAGAATTAAGTAAATGGCCCTAGGGATTTTGCCAGTTTCCTTATATTTACAAGCAACAAAGAATATCTCTAATAGCATTTTCTTTGGAAATTCTAATTATAGTACTATGATAACAAATGGTATATTAATTGAGTAAATATTTGTATAAGATTTAGAACAGTGCCTGGTATATAGTGCTGATCGTAATTCCAAAAAAACATAATCCTGAATGTTGAAATCCCAAAAGATCAAAATCCCCAAAGTCTACAATTCACACAAAACATATCCCAAAATATCAAAATCCCAAAAATATAATTCTGGAAAAAACAATTAAAAAAAATTAATTAGAAGACATTTATTTCCATTTTTAAGGGGAGATTAATTTGAGAAACATATAAAAAACACAACAGAACACTTCACAGGCCACACTGCACAATAAAATAGGCAATAAGAACATACATATTTTCGCAAACATACATACTCAGGTATACTAATGACAGTCATATGGGTTTAACAGTTATGAGCAGACAAACCATATTCATAAAGATATAGGTCAAAAAGTGGAATGTATAAACACATATCACCATGGTTGGTAATCGTGTGCATCCAGCTTTATAACTACATTCATCTGAAATACTGTGAAGGACAACCTAATTCTTTTGATGAGATTGATCAAATATAGTGATGGATCCTCACTGCATATGCAGTCACCCAAAGACCTGAGATCTCGAGAAATTTTATTTTTCACAATGCAAATGTACAAAAACGACATCTCTCAAGTTGACACTTAAAATTAAGTTCACAAGTCCACCACTTGTCGACCTGGCACCCATATGTATCTCCTTAAACCGCAATTAATTTCCAAATAAAGACAATAACAAGGCAATAGTTCTGCTTAACATGATTCAACTAACATGATGCAATTATCCTTCCTACAGCTGAAAACGCACTAATCCCTCCTCCAGAATTTGGCTTTCAGGATTTCAACATTCAGGATTTTAATTTTTCAAGATGGTGATTTAGGGGATGTTAGACTTTAGGGATTTTGATCTTTTTGGATTTCAACATTCCAGATTATGGCGTTTGGGATTGTGTTTGGGGGGATTAAGAGTCAAACCCCCTAGTATACTGTAAGGGTGTAACAGAGGACCCTGAACAATAGTAAGGTAGACACAGGCTAAACCCCCTCCACATAAGAAACCATTGACCTTCTCATAGAAATAGACTGAAACCCCCCTGCATGAGAAACCATTGAAAACAGAAACCGTTGCAAAGAAACAGAAACCATACACAATGAAAATTTTATGCCTGATTGCCTTAACTGCTCATTTTTGGCTTCTATGACCTAGCTTGCTTTGTGCACCTGGACAAACCCGTGTGCCAATGGGATGTGATTTTTGCCTTTACGAACTCCAGCAGACCAAGCCTAGCTGCTGTTCTTCCAAAATACCTAGGGGAGGCAGTCGCTGGCCGGCTAATAAAGACTCTTAAAATTCTTAATTAAGTGTTTGGTTCCTTTCCTGGGTGACAACCTCAAACAGTGTTTAATATTGTTCATTGTTATTCCTGCTAAAAGCAATGATTCCAGTTAAAAAGCATAGATGGCTAATGTTATTTACTCACTGATTAGAAATTTTCAAGTTATAGAAAAAACCACAAACAAAACCAAAGAAAGGTAGGTTTTCTCCTTGCAAGAAACAAATAGTAAAAGCAATATAAAACTATCTAGTCATCTGAGGGAACAGCTACTGACTCTGCCAAGAGTTCATTTAAATGATCCCATTTGTTTCCTAAAACATATTTGGCATTTAGCTTTTCTCTACTTCAAAGAAATTACTTTTAAAATAGATAATAAAATTGCTTTCAATTAATATAGGATTGTTACAAAATGGCTCATATGTCCTTGAATGATTGCATTCTGTATTTTGTCAGTATTGTTTCTTCACTGAAAAATTTGAATTTGGTTATATAAAGTAAAGACATGTATTTACCTTTTAAGATGTCTCAAGGAGAAAGAATGGCAAATGAATGAGGGACAGATTGAAGCTGTTTGTGCTCATTTTTAGAATGTTTATATTTCAGTATCTTCACATTTGCAAATCTTAATTCAAGATATTTTACATTTTTCCCTGTGTTCAGTATTTGAGAATCTCAATACTGCCATTGGCATAGATTATTAGAATACTAAAAATCATGAAATTTTTAATTGTAGGGATTCTAACTAAAATAATTTGGCCCCTAAATTTATAATTTTTTAATTTTTCTGCTTTCCTATACAAGACTGAGATCAATGGAGAGTTTTGAGGTTAATAAATTACACACACAATTTTTTTCTTTTTGTCTGATCTTCACAACAGTCACAAGGGGTTGGAAAAAAAGAAGCAATTAATAGTGTTTGTACTATCCAGGGTGTCTCCCTTAATCTGCTTCTGTATTCTTTTTTGAGGCTTCCCAATGCTAATGGTAAAAAGGAAAGTTCAGTGTCATTCCTTTTGCTGGAGATTAAACCCAAAACGTAAGCCAGCATATTCACAGCACTGTTTCCAAATGTATATTTGTGTCCTTTACTATCCCATTCTTGACATGGAGGTGATGTGGTGGGTGAGGAGAGCAGGGAGGTAGGTACATCTCTTTCAAAAATCCCTATCTTAGTCAAGCAGAGCATGGCTCCCCTGAACACGACGGGTTGACTACTTAATAAGCAGGCTTAGCCAAAGAATATAACATTATACATGAGGGACAAAAGCTGATAATAGGACAGAAAAAAAAATGACAATATTTCATTTAAAACCAATGTTATTTCAGGTCAGCTCTTCATTTGCCGTTACTCAAGCTTCTAGTAACCCAAATACATACAATGATCTCTCTTGTCCCTACACCCCAAACACATACAGTCCTCTATGCAGCTCCCATAGTAACTGCTATAGAATAAAAGATGGAGCCTTTAGAGAACCTCTAGGTTGGCTAACCAAAGAAGAGAAGAGCAGCAGGAATAACAGAGTTGATCCCAGAGATGAAGTTCAGGGTTGCCTAAATAAGTCCCGATCACCTGCAGACAACTGCTACCACACTGCCTACAGAAATCACCTCACTCTGCTAAACTATTTGAAATATTAATAAGTTAAAATTTATGTGTGTTAACAAGCATCCCCTCATTAAAATACCTTAAAAGTTCTGGTCACGATGAGAAAATAATAGATATGTTCATAATTGTGCAAATTATTTCATGGAAGACATTGCTTTTCTTCTAAGAGTCACTGAGAAGACTCATCTGAAGAAATCTGAATTTTGACTGTGTGGAAGGGAATGAAAACCTGAGGTTACTCTGGAGTTTGAAGTTCACCAGAGAAGGGGGAGGTCTGGTGAGTGGTATGTGGTCTGAGAAACCTGAGAGGCAGGGGAACACCTTGTGCATTTGCAGCTAGAAGTGTTTTCTCATAGCCTGGAATTTTCATGTGGAATGGCTGTTTGTTTTCAGATTTTATGGAGATTACAAAGATAAATATTAGATTTAATTGTAACCTTAAAATTAATTTAATATTATGTGACCAGTACTTTTTAAAAATGCAAATCTTAGAAATTTAGATTTATAGATCCACTTAGTAGTTCAGCAAGATTATGAAGCTGTGTCCACCATAAATTTAAAAAAAAAATCACCAAAAGTTTTTGATCTTCTTCAGCATACTGATAAAATTTCTCTTAGCTATTACTTTATTATCTTTTAATAAAAACATCAGTGTTTTGTTGCTTTGCCTGCCACGGATTTGTCACCCCACTTCCCCTGGGTGACGGAGCCACAAAGGATTACTCAAAGCCCATCTTTTCTGAGCAGTGAGAAGCCCTGAAGTGGTTAATCTCCTGGAACCCTCAAGAGAGAGGCATGCCTTCCATTTGGGAAATTAACCATGAATTGGGGTTCTCTTACTGCATTTATTCTCCAGACCAGGAAGGTACAGGAAGAGAACATAGGTGGGGTTATAGTTTAACAATATAGGCCAGTAACATTCAGTAAAACAAGCAAAGTGACATTCCATAAGGCAATTTAAGTGATCCACCAACAAAAGCTGATCTTAGCAAACATTCCTTCTCATGACAGCGGCTTCCCAGTATCTTTACATATCAATCAGTAACTTGTCTGTCTTTGAACCAGCAACCTTGCTGTGTTACAATTCTTTATCTTAAAACAGAGACTATAGCCTGGGGGAAAATTTCCTGTCTTTTGCAAGGTCAACATTTTATATGTACTTTTGAGAAGTTAGACTAAACCTGAAAGTACAAGAAGCTAGGCCCTGTGAAATATATTTGTTTTAAGTATACTCCACAGTGTGTTTTTTGATGATTGCTCTTTAGGGTATAAGTTCCAAAAAAACAGAAATGAATTTCAAAAATTCTCTTTGGCCTGCAGGGTTTTTTCCTAGGAGGTATGTGTGTGTGTGAAGTGAGTAAAAGTGAACTTTTTCCCTTATTCTACTTATCTGTCTAAGCATTAAATATATAGACAGCCACCTTATAAGCCTAAATTATGAAGTGGCTGCTTTTAATCCAGAATAGTTCACTATAACTTCCTATGGAGTAGAAGTGCATTTAACTATTATTATTTTTAAATTAGAAGATCATTTCCATGCATTACCTTTTATAAGAAATGTGGATTGTTAATCAGTGTTCTACAACTATGTTCAGGGAGAGCTGACATTGATGAAGCACCTGTCATCTTCCCAGCCATGTGCTAAGTTATTTCAGTTAATACTTATAGCAACCTATAGGAAAGACGTACAGCCGGAAACCAGGGAAAAGGAAGTGTTTGTGGTGGACAATGCACATCTGCACATTTTGTGTGGCCACTGTTGTCATTGTACATCAGAGGCAACTTGAGGTGGAAATTAAATAACTTATTTTCATTTTTACAGTTTCTTCTTAAAAACAAGTTTTTATTTTAACATTTACCTGTACATTTTTGTGGGGAATAGCGTGTTGTTTCTATACATGCATATACTGAACAATGATTCACTTAGGGTAGATAGTGCAGTTTTGTACCTGGTAGTCCGCCACTTCTCCTCCCCTCCACTCCCCTTTCCGCCCAGCCTCTGATAACCATTATTCTATCTCTACTTCTATGAGAATCACCATTTTTTCTTTTTTAAGATTCCACATATGAGTGCTATCATGCAGCGTTTGTCTTTCTGTGCCTGACTTACTTCACTTAACATGATGGTTTCCAGTTCCATCCATGTTACTGCAAATGATCGGATACCATTTCTTTTTAGAGCTGAATAGTATTCCAACAGCTTCCTGAGTGAAACTGGTAATTCATTACAATAACTCATTCTGATGATGAAGGTCATATTGATAATGGTAAAGTAAAAAAATATGAAGAGGTACTCATACTGCAGCTTTCATAGACTCTCAAAGTTATTTACATAAACATTCTTTAACATTTAATATCCTCTCTCTTGCTTCCTTGCGCCATATGTTCTGCTTGTACCCACCGGCTGCCTGCCGCTTTCTGCCATGAGTAGAAGCAGCCTGAGGCCTGCACCAGCTGCAGCTGTCCCAGAATCAATTACTGGCAGTTCTTGAATTCAAGCAGCTTCCAAAACCTTGAAAGTATATTATGAATACTACTTTTTTGCTTGTCAACCAGAATGGAGCTGTTTTGGAGTTTATAAATGGAACAAAAGATGTCAGGGGGAGAAAGATTTACCTGAGAAATGAAGTGCTGGGGACTTCTGGTCAAGATGGTGGAATAGACAGTCCCCAGCATCACTCTCTCCCACAAATCAACCAATTTACAACTATAAAAAAGCGATGACAACCGCTGGGCCACTAGAGCTCAGGGAAAGAAGAGGAAAGACTGATGGAAGGCCTGAAGGTAAGAGAAGCCATGATGAGAGAAAGAAAAAACCACTTGGACCATTTTGAGCCCTGGCCCCATCCAGGCTGGAGCTGCTGAGTGTACGGAGCAGGAGCCCGCAAAAGCCACAGCTGTGCCCTTTGGATGAAGTTGCATGGAGGCAGCAGGGGAGAAGAGGGCCTTGGTGACCCCCAGGCCAACAAGACCACTAATAGGAGTGAGGAGCCACAACAACTGAAGAAAACGAGCCACTCAGAGCCCAGTGAGTCATTGCAAGGAACCAGCACTCAGCCCATCCCATGGGAAGTGTTTGCAGCACAGGTTGTGGGGGAGACAGGCCCACCAGGAGAACATTGTGGCACAGCAAGGACAGCTGATCTGCACCCCAAACAGAGAAGGACCACGCAGAGGAGACTGGTCAGGAATATAGAATTGCCTGGGGTGCAGTTTGATGAAAAGACTCAGGCCCAGACCAGAGTTTCAGCTCTCTCGAGAACCGGAAGTACCTATAAAGTAACCATTAGAATCTGAGCTACACAAAAAGCCTTCCCTAGGGAATTAGCAGCAAATCAGCAATCTAGCTCAACCACACAGCTCAGGTACTGGTCCCCATAGGAAGTTCACCCATTTCAGAAGCAAGCAAAGGACAACAAATTAATTACAGCCCAGAGTTTAAATGGTGGGAACAGCAAATAATCCAGCACAGAACTGAAAGAAAAAACAAAGTACCCACAAACAGAGACAAAATTTCATATTAACTAGTAAAGGTCTCATTTCACCAAAGAACAACTATAACACCTAGAAGGACTGGAAGTCCCCTGGGATACCAAGTCAGAAAGGGGGGAGGACTGGGGGCCTGAGCAATGCCCCCCAACACCTGCAACCAGTCCCAAGGGTGGGTATCAGAACCTAGACCACACCCCCAGGCCCACAGCCAGCCCAGTGGCAACCACCACTGAGTTGCTGCAGAAAGTGCCCCAGGCTCTCCCAGCTGGGATAGTGGGGGCCTCAGGCCTTGGACACCCCCCCCTACCGCCACATACAGCTAGCCCAGTGGTGACCACTGAGCTGCCACAGGAAGCTCCCTGGGCACTCCCAGGGGTGGTGGGGGCCTGAGGGCCTCTGCCACGCCCCCCCCTCAATATCTGCAGCCAGCCCAGTGGTGACCACCGAGGTGCTGCAGGAAGCACCCTGGTCTATCCCAGGGGTGATGGGGGGCCGAGGGACTTGGCCACACCACCCAACTCATGCAATCATCCCAGCGATGACCACCAAGCCCCTGCAAGAAGGGCCTCAGGTTCCCGAGCTGGGATAGTGTGGGGTGAGGGCTTTTTCCACATGCCCCTGACAACTGCACCTAGCCCAGCAATGACCAAGCCACCCCCAGTCTCCCCTATGGAAATGAGGGGGTGCCACAGGCCTCAATCCCACCCCTCCTCCTCCCTCCTTCTTCTGTTAGCAGCACCACACTCTCCCGAGTGAGCCACGGCCTGGCCCTGTAAAAAATAATATTAATAAAATTTTATTTCCTTTAAGAAACAAACAAACAAACATATAATATCCTCTTACTATAATGCAGTAAATGTTAGAAGGAAGTGAGAAAACTAGCAACAAAAGAAAGAAAAAGAAAAAAAGCAATTATCAAGCAAGAGGTGAAAAAAGTATTTTAAAAATCCTTTAGGATCAAGCAAGTTAGTTAAAGTATACCACATTATTCTGAAATTAAATACTTGTCCTAAATGGAAAGGAGATAGCAACTCATTGAAATCGGTTCTCCTGAAACTCATATGTTGACATTATTTAAGATATATAATCTTTATAAATAAAGCCTCTTTTTTTAAAAATTGCATTTCCTTCACTTATTCTTTTTTTTATATTTTATTTTATTTTATTTTGTCAATATACAATGTGGTTGATTATTACAGTAAATAAAGCCTATTAATTTATGAACACACATATATACACAGTACATATTATAAAATTAAAACACACGTTTGGATAGTTCACCCCCTAGGTTACTTCCCACAGGAAAGCTTAGTACCAATGTCATTGAACTACTCCTGCTTCTCAGATGACATCATTAATTTGCTGGATTAAGTACACGTCATGTAGGTCATGTCATCTTTCATTTGCTCCTCACAGAATTTTGCTTTAATGTTCTTTGACAGAACAGGAAAACAAACACTCTGTATGTTTAGGCTTTGCACCCTATTTTCAGGCAGGCAGTTATAAGAAGGTACTTCAAAAAGTTTATGGAAAAATAGAATTAAAAGATAATATGAATCTTTCCATGAAGTTTTTGAAACACCCTAGTATAAACAGCAGTCCCTCTGTCCCTTCCCAGGATTGGCACTTACCTAAAAGGTCAAGGTTTGAATTGCAGGACTATGACAACTTCTACTGAAATGCCAGGCTGGAAAAACTACACTGATGACATGTTTAAAGTTTACCTACAGCAAGTTGCACGACTCTCCTGTGGTGGATAATAAATTAATTTAGAAAATTATGCATTGTGTGTCATGTCTATTTTCAAATGTCATGACACATATGACCACAGATAGTAACCTAGAAAAATATTGATAACATTAAATCAAATCCAAATTTATAATTTAATTGGTAAAAATAAAGCAGGGTAATAAAATATAATCTATTAGGTGATATTGGAGCAGGCAACACACTACCTTAAGTTTCGTTAAGAATAAAGGCAATTAGAGGAAAAAGCATTGAGTTGGATTCAAAGACTCAAGTTCTGTTATTTGTTTTATTTTTATTTATTTTTTTATCTTTAAAAGAGGGGCAGCTCTAGTCAATCCCTAGTTTCCTTTCCAAGTCTAGCCTTCTAGTTGTCTGTCTGCTGGCAAGGACAATAAATACTGCAGCAGATCAGAACAACATGGCTAAGTGTCCACACAGAGGGCTTCGTGGAGACAAGGGAACTTGAGTTGCTTTCTAAAGCACAGACAAAGTATGTATAGATGGAATATGGGGAGGAAAGCAAATATGTTTCTAGGGGTCAGTTTGGAAAGGAAGGAGCTGAAGGTTGGTACCAAAGGCACATTGTTTAGGCAGGCAAAGCCGTACTGTTCCATGGGCTTGAATTCAAAGCCTATCCTATGGTTTTATTTTTATATTCATTTTTCTTCTCAAGGAGTAATGACGCGACATTGAAAAGTTTAATACATAGTGTTTTATAAATGGATATTTTATGAGGCTTAATTCAGTATCAGAGTAGGCAACATCAGGGTAAGACTCAAGGTGAAGGTCTAAACTGGGGTATTAGTTGTGGACATACAAGAGACAAACTGATAAAGAGTTACTTCAAAAAAAAATCCATTGACAGTACATGAGAAATAAAGAAACACTAATTGTTCCACACCAAGTACATTTTTTTCTGATGTTCAAAATTAAAAAGTTTTTATGCTAAAGTTCTACTAATAAGAATAAGAACAAACATTAAATTTAAAACAGCTTACGAACTCTTTCTAAGTTTAATATGACTCCATGAAGAAGTCAAACCTACCAAGTGTTACATGCAAAAAACATGTAGTCAGGTTTGAAAAATAGTTCACGAAATAAATTAATATTCACAGAAAAAAATCCGTTTATGATGTCATATTGAACAGCAAGGTACATGAAGATATGAAGTAAATTATGTCTTAAAAAGTGCATGGGAGTTAAGTGAACTCTTTAGTCATCTAAAATATATTTTGGTAACCCAAATGTCAACATTACTTGAAATCCAGAATTTAACAAGAAATATGAAAGTAATAATATACTTGAAAGGTCAGAATGGTTTTCAAATGAAGCAATGTTATGTTAGAGTATTTGTAAACTTTAAAATAGTAAAAATAGAGAATCATTAAATCATATAGTTGGAAGGGTCATAGATGACAAATAGTATTACAGGAGATTGTATTAGGACGTCCAGTTTTACTTTTCCTGCAATGCAATAATGTATCTGAAATCACTCCTGACAGGTGATTATACAGATTCTGCATAATGAAAACCAGTCTTTTCCACTGGACAACTCTAATCATTAGGCTTATTTTATCTTTTTCCCAAAACCGTCTCACTAAACATCTATATAATGGTCCACTCTGGTCTTGATAAAAATATAAAACATTACAATTCTTCATTATAGGTGACAGTCCTTCAGATATTCTAAACTGTCTTAACAGAATATTTTATTTGCCAGGGTAAACATTCCCATCTCATTATTAATTGTAATGGAAATTTTTTACTATGATTCTTTTCACAAGAAAGAAAGAGCATAATGGAGGGAAATGCATATCTGTGATCTACGTGCTTCATATATACTATCTCATTTAGTCCTCAATAACAGCAAATAAAGGAATCTCAAGATAAAGTTTCTCATTTATGCTGTCTTTAAATGAATTTTTCACAAAAGTTTGTTGTAAGTCCATTATCAATCTTTGGAATTTGTTTGTTTGAAGCTTGATTTTTTTTAAAAAAAATTTATTTCTCAAGTTAATTTTCAATTTAGTAATTAACACTTCATTGTATGTATCTAGAGAAAGATTTGAGGAAATTCTAGTAAGGAAACATTCCCTAACCACCAGTAATATTTTAGGAACATTTTAAATGCTGTTTCATTTCACTTTTCTAAAATTCCTATGAGGTAGATACTATTATCTCCATTTCACAGAAAAGAAATTTGAGTTCACAGAGTTTAAGTAACTTATTTTTTCATAGTAATAACAGTAATTATCATAGTAATATGTAGTAGCTCTGGTACACACACAGCCTGCTGACTTCCAACCTCTGCTCTTTGTTATAGATATGGATAATAATGACACCTACCTCATAGGGTTGTTAGTAGGATTAAATGAGTTGTTGGGCCTCAGTGCCAGTATTGGCAGTCTTAAGAAAGCATCTGCTTAGTTCCACATAATAAAGTTTCTTCTTCCCAGTGAAAGCTACTTAGCTCAGACCATGATCCTTGCGAGTGAGCTGTTTAATTCCTCTGCAAGTGTTAATAGTAAGCATGTTTTCCTAGCTACAGTTTTCTTGGATCATGACATTTGAAGTCTTCAGTATGCTCCATATTGTTGTTTTCAAACAAAAAACCACCAGGATTAGGTATTATTTTAGGATCCTGTATTAATAACAGAATTCTAAACTGCTCTTGCTGACTCCAGCCTCATGTCTACTCCAGTGACTCTTCCAACCAGTTTAGGCTCCAATTTGATGCCTCAAGTGAAATGGAAATATGACCATATAACATCATGGCTTGAAACTGTCTCTCGCCTCAGGAACATGGTATGAATGCTGATTGTCTTAGCATAAAATAAAAAGTATTGAGTAATCTGGTCTTTCCCATTCTTTTTTGCTTCCTCCTTTGTACTACCTACTTGTGCTAAAATAATGCCAAATTATGAGCAGCTCATGCTGGTTCACACTTCTAATGCTTGCATCAAAATATCATACATATGACCCAGCAATCCCACTCCAACAGGCCTAACTCCCAATTACCCAAGAGAAATGAAAACAACATATATCTACACAAAAGCCTATACATAAGTATTTATAGCCATTTTATTCATAATCTAGAAAACTGGAAACAACCCAAATGTCCATCAACTGAGGAATGAATTAACAAGCAGAATATGTTCATACAATGGAATACTGCTCAGCAATAAAAAGGAGTGAAATACTGATACATGAAACAACATGGATGGCTCTCAGTTTCATTTTGCTAAGTGAAAGGAGACAGACCTGAAGACTACCTATTGTATTATTCCATTTATAAGATATTCTGCAAAAGGCAAAATTATAGGGACAAAAAAACGTATCAGTGGATACCAAGGACTGAGGTAGGGGTAGGATATTGACTACAGATGGCACAAGGAACATTTGGGGGATTGTGGAAACGTTCTATAGTTTGATTGTCATGGTAGTTACATGACTGCACCCATTTATCTAAAGGACAAAGAACCGAATACCTAAAACAAATGGATTTTATTGTATTTAAATTACACCTTAATAAACCTAACATTAAAAAGTCACATATCTCCTTTCACTTTTGTCCATCTCTTCATTTACTTTTGGAATAATCTTCTCTGTTTTTGGAAAACTCTTGCCCATTCTGGAGATCTCAGCCTTAAATATCCATCTCCTTCAAATTTATCCCTCAGCTCCCACACTGGGCTCTGGGCTCCTCCTCTGGGCTTTTCTGTCCCATGTACATACATCTGTCTCTTATGATACATAATAATACTCATATAATAGCAGTGCCTGACCCTGCACAATAGGCTCCTTAAGGAAAAATATAATCTTATTCATCTTTACATCCCCAGGAATTCAATGCCATATAAGAACTAAACAAATGCTTGTTATATGGATTAAAATTATGTTTGGAATGTTGTTATCTTCTAAAATAGATGTGGAAATGACAGAATATACTTAATTTAACTCAAATCCACCTGACTATTGCATAAAGTATGTTTTCATATTACAAATAGTACAATGAAGTTACTACCACACAGTCTAATTGTAACACAATCTTTTAAAATATTTACACAGTTAGAATGGTTCTGGTCTGACTTATTTGGCATATTTTTGCTGGCAAAACATTTGCAAGATATATGCTAAATGCAGCAGAATAAAACATCTTAAAAGTTGTAAAAGTACATTATTTACAGCAGTTAATGTTTTAACAGTTCTTTTGCCTTTATTATATTTTGAGCAACTTTTTAATCTCAATTTATGCAAATGTGTGCATATAAAATTATAAAGCTCTCCTGGCTAAGGCAACCAAGAACTCTTATTGGTCAACGAAACATTCAGAGGATGAGGATAATCCATGCAAATTAAACTGCTCAACTGAGCCTGTTTTGTAATATTCCAAACTGCTTACTCTATCTTCTTTCCTGAGATACAAAAACACATTTTATGGCCTGACTGTGATGCAGTGCTGATGGAAAAACAGTTATTATGAGATAATTACATCCCAACAGAATTTGAGGCACTTGACTGGTCTTTGTAAGGAATTCTCACCTGAGGGGTGAGATTTCCATACCACTTTTATTCCGGTAGAGCTGTTATTCTGATGCATAGTCTGTTCTGTTTTTAGGTACTAGGCCACTGAAATGATGTTTGTTAATCAAAAGACAAATTAAGAGAAAAGTGGAAATTCATTTTTGACTAAAGTTGTGAGCTTAACATCTGAATCTTACATTTACTCTCAGGTAAAGTATGAAAGAATGTATTTGTAACAAAAAGCAGGATTTACTGAACAAAACAGAAGGAAGAGACAATTCTGTAATGATTGTACCATCATGATAGCTATAGTCTCCAATTACAATATCAGTCCTTCCATCCTAGAGTGGTGAATGGAGATTAGAGCTACTGAAATACTGAAAGGGAATGTTTAGCCACCCCAATCCCCAACACGTACAGTTGCAACAGTTAAATAATTTCTTTACCAGAATAGATAATCTCACCCTATCTGTACTGATCACCGAAAAACTATAAAACCCATAACTAATAGTATAAAAAGTGGCTCTTAAAAACTACTAAGAGATCTAAAACTTTGGAATGAAAATGAACTTTGAAATAAAAATAAAATAAACATTGAAAGGAAATAGGTTGAGCTATCTGGCTCACTGGATTTCCTTCCCTCCCCTTCCCTTTTTTCCCCTCCCTCCCTTCCTTCCTTCCTTCCTGTTTCAGTGACCAAGGATCAATGGATGGAACCACAGACAGAATTTCTTTCACCTCAAATCTACTCTCAGCAAATAGTATTATAGGGAAATTCCATTTTGGCTTAAAATAGACATAGTAGCACATACCTTTTAAAAGATTACTTGAATAAAGTATCCATGTCAATAGCGAGCATATATGATAATACTGTTTTGTAATCTCATTAAAAATAAACAATTAGCAAATATCTAATTTATAAGTGACTACTGGCTGATTTTTTAATGTTTATTTTGTTTTTAAGCCTCTTAACCAATATTAAGAATGTTTTTCAGTTTCTAAAGTAGCTGTGAAAAAATAAAATTCTACCAAAGTAAACATTTCAAGAAGCATTTATATTTGCACTTACATGGTCAATATTTAATCAGTAGGTTAAGTATCCAATTTCAGGGTTCAAATGCAAGCTGGCTGTTACCAAAAACATTAGCAATAAATAGTATGAGTGTTCTTTCATGCAGCCGTAAATTACGGTCTATTATCACTAAGCTGTCATGGACAAAACCTCGAAAAAGTTGAATTGCTCATAAACTTAAAAATTGAATGCATGCAAAGTGGTCAGTTTTGCATGACTCATTTGAGGATGAAGAATAATACACCCACGTAATGTGACTTCTCTCAATGCAGTGTGCTGTCCTATTCTCAATATATTTTATAGCAGGGACACTTAATGGTGCAATAAAAATGCAAACATTTAATTCTTTCTGCCAAACACTCAATGGCAGTACATTACATCATACACTAAGCAAAGCTAGGCAAGCAATTTCCTATGTTAGCAATATTCAAAATTTTGTTATAACGTACTCTTTATTTTCTTCTGTACTTAAACAGACCTTTCTTCAGCACATAACACTTTTATTCCAGTGGTAAAACATATAATTATAATACAATGTCACTTCTTTTTCTGATGCATATGTCTATTTTTATTTTTTTATTGAGAATTTACATTTAATGGTATACTAAATCTGAACTACAGCTCTCAACTACTAGCTTCCAGATCATAAGCAAATTAGGAAAAAGATTTTGAACTCTTTTTATCATTGCTAGAAAAAAAAATTAACTTTTTTTTTTTTAACTCAAGACTCTGCAGGCTGGAAAATAATTTTCCTTTTGGTTCCTAACTCCTCACTCTTTCTGCTATCTCATTTTTCTAATATTCTTGATCCTGTGACAAAATGTGGTTCCATTCTGTATGATATAACTATATCATATTTAAAGGCATTGGCACCACTGAAATAAACAGGAATCTGCGTTAATATGGCCAGGGTAAAACTGCACCAGTTGTAGCCTCCTTGCAGAAACATTAAAAAAATAAAATAAAAATAAAAAAAATACTGTCGGGATTATCTAGTCTAGGAAATAAGGAAAAAGAGAATCCATGCCAAGTATGTTTATGTACTGTGAGGATAATTTTAAGAACACAAAGGTTACTCTGCACTCATCAATAACCACTAATTGTAAAACATGCAAAAGGGTGTTTTATTTGCTATATTAAAATAGATAGAGCTAATAGCAAATGTGCTCCTGGACCAGTCAGTCTTGTGTGACGCCAGTCAATATGACACAAGCACCCTCTTCCAATAATGAAAATGAATAAAATACACCAAGAGAACCTAGTACATAAGCCAGATTGTATGGTTTTTCTGTGGGTGTATTTGTTTAGGTGATGCCCCGTGCCCTCACATCATGGACACGAGGGGGTACAATTAGCTTTGTATCTCATGAATATTCATGATTAAAAAACAAAACAAAACAAAACATATATTTGCTAAATCTTGTTAGATAAATGAGGGTTTATTCTATGATTCGCTTTATTGCTATATATACTGACATTTTCATAATAAAAATTTCTTAAAGAAAAAAAAAAAGACAAGGGCCGGCCCGGTGGCGCACTGGATAGTGCGCCGCTTGGGAAGCGCGGTGGCGCTCCCGCCCGAGGGTTCAGATCCCACATACAGACCGGTTCCCGCTCACTGGCTGAGCGAGGCGTGGGAGCAACGCCGAGGGGTGGAATCCCGTTGCCGGTCCCCGGTCCGGTACGGGGGCAACACTGAGGGGTGCGATCGTTGCCGGACAGGGAAAAAAGACAAAAGACAAAAAAAAAAAAAAGACAAGGGCCGGCCCGGTGGCGCACTGGATAGTGCGCCGCTTGGGAAGCGCGGTGGCGCTCCCGCCCGAGGGTTCAGATCCCACATACAGACCGGTTCCCGCTCACTGGCTGAGCGAGGCGTGGGAGCAACGCCGAGGGGTGGAATCCCGTTGCCGGTCCCCGGTCCGGTACGGGGGCAACACTGAGGGTTGCGATCGTTGCCGGACAGGGAAAAAAGACAAAAGACAAAAAAAAAAAAAAGACAAGAGAGTTAGCTGGGAATCCAACAGTGGCTATGTCAAGGTCTGAGAGGAGGATTTCCTACCTTCTTCAGGTCATTCTATATTTAAGCAGAAGAGAAGAGTCCCAGATCTTAGAAGAATCTTAAATTAGTACTGATGATTGGAAGAGGAGAGGGGACAATGGGTTGATGCTACTGTGTCCTTCTTTGTCTACCTGACACCAGTAAATAGGCCTTTATTTTAAAAACTTGGCAGTGAATGCTAATTTCATTAGTCCATATGGATTAAGAAAAACTAGGATGAGTTATATCAACTTGCAAATTTTGTATCTGGTCTGATGTAAGGCTCTACAGGTAGTATATGTCTGTGATTTTTTTTTTTTTAAGTCAAACATAAAACTTGATCCCTGGAGTGTTACTAAACAGGAAAAACAAAAGGAAGAAAATTCATTTATGGTTTGTTGGCTTATCCACATTTTTTTTTTCAGGAATGTCTCTACTGCCTGTTTTGGACATGATATCTCATGTATCTTCAAAGCCCAGCACTTTTTGTCTTATTCTTCTATCTCCCCAGGCCATCTATAAAAGTACACACTTGCTCCCAAGAAAAGAAGAGAATAGAGCAAAGCAATTAGCAGTGAAAATAAAGAGTACGGCATTTGGATTCACCACCCTTCCTCTAATCTCCAAGGGGTCAGCATAGAAGGGAAAAAACCTGAATCAAATACATTTCGAGTTTCACTTCAGCTATCGATACATAAACAGGTACTGTTTTTGATACCAGTTACTATCTCAGAGCCTATGACGATAAGCACTGAAGAAAAGTATAACTTGAGAGTTATCTCCACAATTGTAAATTTCTATTATCAAGAGAGTAATGGATACACATCAGTGATTAATGTAATTGACCAAGAGTCAGATTCTGTGCTCCAGCTGCAGAAAGGGATAACAGAGTTCTAAGTATGCCTCTCTGCAATTGTTCATCTGACTTCTCCCTTTTTTCTTTTCTTTCTTTTTTTTCGGTTTAGCAAAATTTATTTGAGATACATTCTAAGCCATTGCCATAGCTCTGAAAACATTTTTAGCCAAGACTTTGTCCATTTTGTTCACTGCTATATTTTCAGCTTCTCAGCAGTACCAGATATGTAGTTGGTACTCAATGAACAGCTGTTGACTAACAGGTTATCTCAGCTGGTTAGAGCACAACCTTGTATCACCAAGGTCGAAAGTTCAGACCTGCATGCTGGCCAGCCTCTAAAAAATAAGTAAAAATTCTATGTTTCTCTTTTTTAAAAAAAGTGTTTAAAAGAATAAAAAGTATGCATTTTCATTTACTTTGGGCCATCTTAGATGTCTAAACCAGAAGGCTCTAGGTTTTCTGGCATTTTGCCATATGGTATATTATATACAGTTTTTATTAGAAAAAGGCCAGTCTTGTAAAGTCACTGCGAATGAATGAATCAGAAAGAATATATACTTTCCTTCAAAATACATCAGTTTTATTATTCTTTTGTCTCATCTGAAACTTCTGCCCTTAGCAGCACTCTTAAATGATAACCTAATTGTATTAAGGAAGTATGTCATCTAAGAGAATTAATATGTTAATAGGCTAATAAACTGACAATGATTAGTTTATTTCCTACCCACAGTTATTTCACAAGAGAAAAAGTGTGAAGGAGGGTGGGAAGGACAGATCAATTAGCACGGGCTTTGTCAAAGTCTAAAGGGGAATCACAGTAAGTTAGCCAAGCGTTAGCATGAGGAATTGGAACTAAATGCAATACTTAATAAATATGTGTAGGGCCAGTTTTATGAAAAATTATTCAAGTATAATCAAATATGGTTTGGAGATAGGTAGTAGCACAGAGCAGCATGTCTGGAGTCAATAAACCTGACCTCAGTCTCGGTTCTCCAAAACAGCCACATAACCTCGGGCAAGACATTTAATATCTTTGGACTTCATGTCCCAAGTCTGTAAAATGAAAGTATCCAACTAGATGGATTCTAAGGACTGCTCCAACAGTAAAATTCGATGATCTCTTGTCTTTTATCTGATTTGTTACAGAATATTTTAATATCATTGATTTTTAATAGCATAAAAGTAAAATAAACACTTACCACTTATTGCTAACATACTAAGAGCAAACTGATAGTTTTATTGTAGCCATATATGTAAAATGCATTTAAAACTTGAATAGACAATTTTCTGTTTATACCTTTAAATAACATGAGAGAATAGATCAGCATTACTGACTTCGTGGTAATAATAATAACAATACATAAAAACGGGTCTTAAAAAACACAAAATATTTTCTGATCTGAAAAGTTACATATGCTCAAGGTAGAACATTTACACATACACACACAAACATATATAAAGAAAAATGTAGAAATAATCTATAACTCTCTACTCAGAGAAACACCATGAGCATTTTAATCTTAATCTGTCTCTCTTGCTTTCTCCCTCTCTCTCCCCATATGCACAAACACTCACAGTTGGGCTTTTCCACTCTTTATATTAATTAGTGTGTCCTAGTTTCTTCACTTAACATGAGCATTTTACCATAACGCTAAATATATTTTTTATAAACATGATTTTTGATTAATTATACATCCTTCCATGTGTCATAATATATTTCAGCATTCCTCTGCTGTTAGACTTTTGATATTTTGTAATATTTCACAATTATATAACATGAAATACCTTTGTACACATGTCTTTGATTGAATATTTATTTTCTTAGGATAAACTTCTGGAGAATATTATGAAATAGAAAAGTTTGTGGCTATACCTGAAACTCTGTGGTAATCCATAAATTTAATAGCAGCATAATTTGATTAATAGAATAATAAGCATGGATTTCCAGGTATATATGGATTTCCATATATATATATATATATATGTGTGTGTGTGTGTGTGTGTGTGTGCTTGTTTGTTTTTTTAATTCCTTTCTTTTCTTTTCTTTTTTTTTGGTGGCTGGCTAGTATGATGATCCAAACCTGTGACCCTGGGGTTTTCCACATATATTTGAACTGATGGGTTTTCTTAAAATTTGGATTTTATCAGTATTTTATAAAAAGAGTTTTAAGTCTAAGCATTTCATTGGATTCTATTGGTAAGTATATTGGCTTTGCACAGTCAAATTTTATTTTCCTATTTTTAAATTTTCAATTCCTGCTTCTTATCTTTCATTTTCTTTAATCTATTTCACATCTCTTGGTCTTTGTCCTTTCGTTTTTGCTATTGTGTTATTCTTGCCTTCATTTATTTCCAGAATTATGAGTATTTTCTGTTATATTTATTGTCTTCATCAAATATATCTTTCTCTTGCATCTCTCTAGTTTTTTGTTGTTTTTTTTTTTTCCTACCAGAATTCACAATTCTCATGTGTTCCTATTTCCTTTATTTTCTAATGGCTTCTTCTTTCCTTCCTGGGACCTTTCCATTGGACCCTCTGTGTTTTCTTTAATCAAAGCCATGTTTATAATCTAATATCACAGCAGGACGTATATATGCCCAGAAATTGGAAGGAAGAATAAATCATACCTTTTGAATAAAACCTTTCACCAAAACTTTGTTTCATCTGTGTCCCATTTTGTATTGAGATAGTTTCTAGTCAAAGCAGTTCACTGGTAGTTTTAAGGAAATGGAATCAGTACACATGAAATATCTCTCATCGCTAAGACTAGCTAGTGACTATTCACAGAGTCTCTCCTAAATGTTATTTGAGAGGACTAACTTGTTTTGAATAAGAACTTTGGAATCCTGTGGGCCTAAACCCTACCCTTGAAATTCATACTTAATTTTTCTATAATAGCTCAAAATAGGAACTCCCACTATTTTCTTTTAAAATATTACTAATAAATTTTTTTTAAAGTTTTATATGAGAATGGAGTTTCAACTCTCAACATATTTTTTAAAGGGAGGTCTGATAAAGGAAAATAGTGGAACTGATGACAGAATTTGACTATCTGGCATAGACTCAGGGAGAAGAAAAGGACGATTGGTTTAGGACACACAATAATTCATTGGGAAATAATATTCTCAGTGGGGAGATACACTTCTAACTTACAAACGATGGCTATGGACTTGCACATTGTATGTTTTTTTCTCTGTATTGCTTTTGAATTTTGCATTGACAAGATAGTATTAATGGGTGGTGAGTCTACTGATAATAACTCTCTTTCCCATAAAATATGAGCGAAAGTGATTAATTCATTTGGCAAAGTCGTAACTATGTAGTTGATAAATAAATACTAAGCTCACTCTTATTTAGCTTTCAAATATTATTTTTTTCTAAGACCCAAACCATGATTCACTAATATTTCCCTTATAAAGGGATATTTTTTATTTCTTCAAAGTCTTACGATTAATGGTTTTTAATGAAGAATGGATGGGAGGTGCCATATCACATCAGTTACTAATTGATGGTTTCAAGAACTCATCTTTTCACTTATCTATCAAATCTTTACTGAATGTAATATATCATGTATTGGTTTACTTAAAATACAATGTAATTAGTGATTTAATAGAAGTATTGAAAATTGTTTTGAAAAAATGGAATGTGTAACTTCTGAGAAAAGAAAAAACCCAGCTCCTGAAATCTGGAAGCTGGCCTGGCACTCACAGGTAAACTCCGTTGTTCTCTTAATTTACATGAACAATCTCACAGAGTATCACCCACAGACAATTTCAGTCTAAGATTATGATGAAGTAAAGCAAAACAAGGCTACTTCATAATTTTGTCTAAGTACAGACAAAAACAAGGTCACCGTACTACCTACAAAATGACTAATTTCCTTTTCTCTTAACTAAAACAAGTGACTGCTGCTTCTTTATCAATCACAACTTCATCCTCACCCTACTCTATCCTCCCATAGGTAAGATTTATTGACATACCCAATCTTAGAATTGCTCCTGCTTTCTGACAACATCTAATTTACAGAAAGCCTTTGCTTTTTCAGACGCTCCCCCAAATCACTCAACCAAAGCCCAAACTGTATAAGAATTTCTTTCTAATACACTCTTACTGAAATGACCCACAGTTTCCCATAGTGAGTGTCATCCCTCACTGCGAGGAGTAATAAATCCAACCTGTTTAGCTACAGGTGTGTTCCTGGTGGTTTGTGACCTGAAGGCATTGCACTCCTCTGAACTGACAGGAGGAAGGTGAAAACCTCACAGAGAGTCCCAGTGACAGTTGGGTCTTGAAGAATGAGCAGGAATGGTGCGGGGTAAACAAAGAACTGCCGTCTAGGCAGACAGAACAGGATTTGCAAAGGACCAGAAGACAACAAAGTGATAGTTTGGTTTGTCTGGAGTGAAACGGAGGAAGTGGTGGTTTATGAGAGTGAAAAGGAAAACGGATGAATGGAAATGTCAGGGGCCTTATGTCACCTCCTATTAAATGATAATTTTTTTCTCTGTGGAAAGGGGGAAACCATTATAAGATTTTACTTGGAAAATACACAGATAAGATTTCCACTTTCAAGGAGGCAAGTGGACAGGAGTCAGTGGGATGGTACACACTGGTGTGTAACTTGATGACTGAGTGGATAGGAGGGCCCTTGCTGAGACGCAGAATATTGAGAGAGAGCAGATTTGAAGGTGTGGAAAGGTGATGGTCTTAGTTTGTGACACTGTAAATTTGAGAGGCCTTTGGAATATATAAGCAGAGATAGGGTTAGGTGGAGAGGTTAAAAACGAGCTTTAATAGATGAGCTCTTACAATAGATGTGGGCTTGACACATAAATTTGGAAGTCAAGGAATCTGATGATCTGGGGACTGAGCCCATCCCTGAGGACATGTAGGTTGCTTCCACAATCTATGAGACCCATGGCTGCCTCGGAAGTCAACCAGGTAAAACATTGGTTTACCAGTGGGTTGAAATAAACCAGTTGGAAACATCAATGCTATATAATCTTTGATTTAGAGACAAGGATTGACATTTGTTAACATATGCCATCAGCATCCCTCTTTTTTGCTATCCTTCCACCAACATAATCTCATACTTCACGGTGTGGATAAAATTATCTCTTTTCCGTAAGTCATCTCAAATTCTTCTGCTCAGAAAGTTCCTTATTTGAATTTCCATTCAAGAACTTAATGTTTAAGATGCTAAAATAATAATAGCTAACACTTGCATAGCCTTCGTCAGGCACTGTCCTAATTTCCTCAGCCTCACAATAATGCTCTAAGGTACGTGCCAATTAGCTCCAGAGCAGGGATTTGAATAAAGGCAATCTGACCTGTCAGTCTGACCATTAACCAGCACAGTGTAATGACAACATTATACTATCATTCTACTTTTATAATTGACCATACACTGCACTGTGGCATATGTTAGACTTTAATACTCCTTTTGTATTATTTAACTCTGCATCTGTGAGTTAGTTTCACAGATTATATGCTTCTTGAAGGTGAACATTATGACTAATCCCTTGTGTATCCCTCAAAGTAGCTACCAAATCATATAGATTATATTAATTTCTATTAGTCGAGTAAATTAATTAATCACAGAAGTCACATAAATGAAGCAACTAACTGAGTCACTAGACTAGTGGTTCCCAAACTTTTTCATGACTCAGATTCACCTGGAGAGCCTGTTAAAGCACAGATAACTGGGCGTCTTATTCTGTAGGTTTGAGGAGAGACCTAAAATTTACATGGCTAACAACTTCACAGGCAATGCTGATGCTACTAGTTTGAGGATCACTCTCTGAGAACTACTGCTCTAGATAACTTTAAGTAACAAATTTATCTGAATGTTTAAGTGAAACAAAATGCTATGTACACTTAAATAATACAGAAACATACATAACCCAACTATTGAAATATAGGTGGCTATGTGGTCTAGAGAGTCTTAATTTCAAGGATAGGATCAATTTGAAAGTGGAGTTCTAATTAATTAAAAATTATTGTTGAACTCATAAACAAATTGAATAAAATACGTCATCTTCATAATGTATAGCCACAAAGCAGGTCACCTCCAATTTGCTTATAGGGCATTCAGAAGAGTATTTTTGACATAAATGTTTCCTTTGGGCTATATTATCAATGACAAAAAAACAATGTATAGTTGCTTTCAAGTATGAATTGCATTGTAAATATAGAAAAATACCAAATGTTTTTCTGCATCTGTCAGAAAAAGTACATCTAGTTATATTAACCCATTTATAATAATTAATACATACAATTTAGCAGACTGACAGATAAAGAAGCTGCCTATGTCAGATTGATTAACAAAGATAATCCCCTCCAGAAATCATTTATTATTTCCATAGTAAATTATTTATACAGAACAGTTTGATGATTTAAGTGGTCACTGCAAAGACTGTTTGCAAGCCGCAAATTAAAATAAAGTATTATTAATAAATTAAAGCACCACATCAACATCTCATCTATCAAAACCACAAGCAACAGATCCCAAAGGGCTGAGAAACTCATTATTACTTTATGTAAGGAAGGTGCTTTTGCCAGAGAACTGTCCACCCTTCCTATATGCCACCCAGGTAACAGGCTTTAATTTCATCAATGGCAACCATCCGAACCTGGGTTACTTAAGCTCCACTGGCACTACAGTGAGTGCAGCTGAGACCAGGCAATGTGTTTCTTCTGTTTCAGGCTTTGCACTGAGGGCCTCTGCATCAGTGCTTTGTCTTGGCCCTTCCTGTGTATCTACTGGTTGTGGACTGTTTGCCTGATCTCTAGACCACTACTCCGGCTCTGCTGTTTCAAGTCATCCTGATCTGTGCGAGCTGTACAGCTACTTTCTCTTATGCCGTCCTCTTGATCTTTGTTGCTTTCTTCCTTTTCAGTCTACTGCTGTCCTGGTGCTGGCCTTTTCTGTGGGACCTGCTCACTAGTGTCCAAGCCTTGTGCCATCTTTACTGGATATGTTAACACAGACTTTAGGTACTAAACACACTTTGAGAAATTTTGTACCCTTTATTTTAACCATGTAAAGATATTTATGAAGTGAACAAATATGCCGTTTGGCAAAATGATGGACAACATGACTACTGTGTGTTAATTTTACTATAAATTTTTCTTGTCTTAGTTTAAAGGTTTTCTATTGTTTAGTACACATATTTTTGATGTTATGAAGTCATGAGACTAGAGTACAGTGAACTACCTTCACTGTTATACCACATGATAACTCTTACTATTCACTATTACATTTATTAAGTGCTTTCTATGTGTCCAGCACTTCACATTTATTCTCACAATTACCAATTTTTGCAGTGTTGCAATAATCCTGATTTGCATATGAGAAAACTAAAGATTAGAGGAATTAGGCTAGGGTTGCTCAGGTAGAAAGTAGCGGAGCTGAGATTTAAACCTAGGAATGTCTTACTCCATAATCCACACTTGTCTAAAAAAATTAGTTTAATTTTTTTATTGGTTATGAATAGTCATAGGGTGCAAAGCAAATTGTTACCACTAGTGCCTAAGATATCATGGCCAGATCCATACTGGCAGCATGCCCATTACCACAAATCATGATTATACCCAGTGTCCCCCATGCTCTTAATTCCTATGCCTAACTACCTGTCACTTTTAAGTTGCCCTTGTAATAGGAATGTCTATAATCACCTTGCAAGCTTTCATTTTAGTTATTTTTAATATTTTAAAATGGAAGAGAATAAATGAGTAAAAAAAAATTGTTTGTCCAGATGATCTTTTCCTATGAGCAAAAATTTCACATAAGTACACATTTCTAGGTGCTCTAGCACTTAGGGCCTTCTACGGGATCACCCCATTGTTTCTTCTCTACTGTCCTTAAATCTGTTAAATTATAATTTTGACCCCTTCCAATTTATAATTTCAAGGAACATTAGGAACCGCTGGTCAGCAGCTCTATTGAATAGCCTTCGATACATTTGAAGGGCATTATTGAATTGTTTCTTATGCTTTCTCGTCTACAATTGCATTTTCTTTGACTTTTTCCTCATAACTCATTTTCCAATACTTATTCATGTCTATTATCTTCAGAACACTTGTTGAATTCTCTACATCGCTTCTCATGTATGTACTCACAGCTCTAGATCAGTCTAGTGAGAAGATAATGGCTGCGCATATCTTATCCCATTTGTGGTTTTTTTAAGACTCCTTTTGAAAAGTAAACTAATATAGGCTGCCTAGTAGGCTTGGTATTATACAATTATATTTTTGATTTTGGAAATATTATAAAGAACCAAGTCAATATCAATCTTCACAATTTAAAATTGTTTTAATTTGAGGAATTATGTTTGGTCATTGATGGCTAAGTTGCTTGTCCTCTCACTGTCATTCCAAATTCAGTAGAGGAGATTTATTGTTCTAATAGCTCGTTCAAGGGGAAAGCAAAACACAATAAAATAAAATGCCAAATAGAATCAGAAGTCATCACTCTTTTCTAGCTTAAAATTATTTGCTTTTTAAAAGTTATATAAGATATGACCCTGAATGTTATTATCTGTTGGTCAAAGGACACAAAATTTCAGTTAGGAGGAATAAGTTCTAGAGATCTATTGCACATCATGGTGACTATAGTTAACAACAATAAATTGTATACTTGAAAATTGCTAAAAGTAGATATTAGTTCGTCTCACCACACACAAAAAAAATGTATGTGAGGTAATACATATGTTTATTAGTTTGATTTAGCCATTCCCTAATGTATACATACATCAAAACATGCTGTACACCAAAAATAAATACAATCTTTAATTGTCAATTTAAAAAAATTAAAATCAAAAATTTGCAATTTCATTTACCATTCTTTTTAAGTTGTTTTGAGGCATAAACTAAGGTGATGAGCATATTTGTTTCTTGGTCATACCTTTCCTCATTTAATATATTAATGAGAATATTAAATATCACCTCAGTTTAAACTCCTAGAATAATTACTATACTCATTTTAACTAATATAACTTTAAATACTACCTTAGGGCTTCTATTACTAATATGCTTTACCTGTGGATAAATGCTTTTAGCTATCTAAGCATATTTTCATCGTACATGAATGCTATAGGTCAAATGTGTCCCCCAAAAGTTCATGTATTGGAAACTTGATCTCCATTGTAACAGTATTAAGAGGGTGGGAAATCTTTACTTTTATTCTCCATACATTAGTAATGTTTTCAGTTTTGTTGAATTGTCCTCTTTTTGTAATTAATATGCCTGCTTTTCTTTACTTTGGAATTTAAAAGGCTATATCACTGAAAATGGTGTTAAATACTAATTATTTTCAATTTTTGAGAACATTTATTTAAGAAGAATGTTTCTTTTAAGATTGAGAAGAATATTTTACACTAAACTAGATATTCGGAACTGTTTCTCATTCTGCATCATGTTCCCTGGAAATACAACTATAATAAAAATCTACACCTCAATTAATTTTATTTAAAAAGACAAGTGCAGGGCCGGCCCGGTGGTGCACTGGAGAGTGTGCCGCTTGGGAGCGCGACAGCTCTCCTGCCGAGGGTTCAGATCCCATGTGGAGACCAGTTCCCGCTCACTGGCTGAGCGCGGTGCGGGCGCAACACCGAGGGTTGCGATCCCATTACCGGTCAGTAAAAAAAGACAAAAAGAAAAAAAAAAAAAGACAAGTGCAAAAATGATAAAATATTAGAGTGTCCTGAGAAATCCCACATAGGATCAGCTCACACATATACACAGACACATTCTAATTACCTATAGAAATATATAGGTATGTTCTAACCATGAGGAAAAAGATCATTTTACTTTAATTGTGCTCAGGTTCTTAAAAGGTCTTTCTAAAGTGCAATATAGACAGTACTTATATATAATTTAATCTCTTATCTAAACTAACTGCTTCATGTATGTTCTCAGAAGCAGTGGGTGCTGAAAGTACACGAGATAGAAGAGGGTGGGTATATTGTAATAAGGGCCAGGTGTAAAGACCCAAACTTGAGAAAAGAAGGCTGTGACTTGGTGAAATCATGGAAAATTAGCTCAGGAGTTAGTGGGTTAAAAATATAATCTCCAGCGAAACTGGGGTCCAAACTGCTAGAATGCTGGAATAGTAATTTTAAATCTGAAAACATGGATTTCCATTTATCCAATTTCAGGCCACTTGGATGGGAGCAATAAATGGTTTCCAACTTATTACTGATGATTTTGAAATATTTTACCTTCATATTCTTCTTCCTGTGAATATACGTTCCATAACTTAAAACAGTGTCTTCTAAATTTTTTGTGATTTTCTGAATATGCATGTTAAAAAAAGTGAATACTCATCAAAAAGAAATAAATTCTATGTTAAATAATAGAAAAGAATCAGCTAATAGCTAGGATTTCAATTTTCATAACATTCCTAAATCCATGTTTTCTAAAGCCCACTGTAGAAACGTAGAGAGACTATCTTCTTTTTACCAGTCATAATTACTCAGGCTGTAGCACACCACACCCTCTGTAACCCTTAGTCAGCCTTGGGTGGAAGAAACAGAAGAAAAAAAAAAAAAGCAACAAATCTATTTTATGTTTCTTCTAACCATGAAGGCTCTGTGAACCCAGAAAATGTTTTTATCTATTCAAAAAAAAAATCTCATTAGAAAAACATATCATTTGACTACATGATATCAAGAGAGCAATTCCTACTTTTAAAACGTCTATCAATCAGAAAGTTTTCTATCACCAAGCAGCATCCAAACCAAAAACATAGTGACAGGTACTGTAGCAGTTTCTACATTGAGTTGGCAAA
Source organism: Galeopterus variegatus (assembly GCF_000696425.1). Classification (NCBI taxonomy): domain Eukaryota; kingdom Metazoa; phylum Chordata; class Mammalia; order Dermoptera; family Cynocephalidae; genus Galeopterus; species Galeopterus variegatus. The sequence continues at coordinate 404,633 of NW_007726703.1, read as the reverse complement.
GCATATTAATAGGAAATCTACTTTCTGAATAGCTCAGGGTTTGTGTAGATGATACTGTTTGTCATGTTACTGTTAAAATAACCAACAAATCTAAAAGCACTTCACGTGAAGAAATTTATAAAATAAAAAGCATTGAGTTGACTATGATAGAATATAGGATATCAATCTCATTTTCTCTTATACAGAAGAATCCTTTAGGGCAATAGTAAGTGAAGCATACAATTTGCACAAAATTCAGAAACTGTCATTTTTGTTACATGAGCTTGTATTATTTTCTAAAATACACATACTACTATATTATATATTTTTAAAACTATTTTCAAGTTAAGATGGAAGATGAACTTGAGTTTTTCTTAAGTATATTTTAACCTAATATCACTTTTTCTACAACCCTTTTTATAAGCTACTATAGGACAATGCCACTGACTTTTAAGTTTTAACACAATTTAAAACTGTTAACATTTACCCAATCATGGTGAAAATGTCAAATATCATAGTATAAAATGACATAAAGTAAAATTTTTTTTTTCCTTTTTGTCTTTTTTCGTGACCGGCAACGGATCGCAACCCTCAGTGTCGCTCCCGTACCGGACCGGGACTGGCAACGGGATCGCAACCCTCGGTGTTGCTCCCGCACCTCGCTCAGCCAGTGAGCGGCCGGTCTGTATGTGGGATCCGAACCCTCGGCGGGAGCGCCACTGCGCTTCCCAAGCGGCGCACTGTAGCAGTGCGCCACCGGGACGGCCCCTAAAGTAAAAATTTTAAAAGCCCTCTCTTATCTCCCTTTCCTCTCCAGATGTGAACACTATAAATAGTTCATCATGTTGTATTCAAAATGTATTCTATAAATCTAAAAAGTTCATAAAAAATAAATTAAAGAGCACAAATAAAATCATTTACACATACGGTAACTGAAATGGAACACTGAATTTAAAGGTATTTATATTTTAGAATTTGGTAGCTATTGCTAAATCGCCCTTTAAAAAAAAAAGGCTGCCATTAACAGTGTATGAAAATACCTTTTACTTCTGGGTTCCATTAAACATTTCAGTTTTTGCCAATCATATATAAAAGTATCTTGGTGTTACTCTACATAGAGAGTAAGGTTGAGAAACTTGCCAAATGTTCATTTCTATTTTGCTCTTTCTGCGAACTCATGTCCTTCAGCCATTTTTCTCTTGGGTTGCTCATCTTTTGCTGTTAATTTGTAAGAATGGTTTGTATAAAATAATTTCTCAAACAGGTGCTTTCCAAATCTTTCTCACTTTGTTGTCTGTCTTTTGACTCGTTTATGGCATTTTCAACTCTATGGAAGTACTTAGTTTGTATGCTTTCCTTTGTAGCCTCCAACTTTATTGAAATATTTTAAAAGGCCATCTTCCCCCAAAAAAAAGTTTTTGAAAAGTTTTCTTGCTACTATTCCCTCTCTCTCTCTCTCCCCTTCTCTTTTGTTTTTCTGTCTAAAACTTTAGCTCACCTCGAGTACAATTTGATGTAAGGAGTAAGAATGTAGCTTTATGCCTCCATAAATGGTTAAGCAGTTGTTTCAAGACAATGTACTGTCCAGGCTGTCCCAGTGAACAAAAATGTTACTTTAATTATGTACTTAATCTCCCCAAATCTATTTCTTGGTCTCTATTTTTTTCTACTAATCTTTTATTTTTGTATCAGCACCATACCAATTTAATTATTACTGATGTGTTGTAATGTGTTTTAATATCTAGTAGGGCTGGACTCTCATTAATCTAGAGTATTCATTTAATAAATAAAGAGTCAAAGCTTGAAGGAGCAGATGAAAGCATCTGGTTCAACTCCTTCAATTTACAGAGGAAAAAGCTGAAGGCCACGGAGGTTTCAAGACTCATTTAACATTCCACAGAAGTTTATGGAAGAGTTGGGCACTATTGCTGGCTAGAACAGATATTCCTCGACTTATCATGGGGTTACATCCTGATAAACCATCATAAGTTAAAAATATTGTTAAATCGAAAATGCATTTAATACATCTAACCTCCTGAGCATCATAGCTTAGCAAGCCTACCTCGAATGTTCTCAGAACACTTACATTAGCCTACAATTGGGCAAAATCACCTAACATAAAGCCTATTTTCTATTAAAGTGTTTAATAGTTCATGTAATTTATTGAATACTGTACTGAAAGTGAAAAACAGAATAGTTGTACAGGTTTGTGAAGTGTGGTTTCTACTGAATGTGCATTACTTTTGCACTATAATAAAGTTGAAAAATTATGTCAAACCATCATAAGTTGGGAACCATCTGTATTCCAGTACTCATATTTCTGAGCCAGGCTAATATCTATAAGCAAATATATCCCCATAGACTGTAATGCTTCTCAAATTATTCCTGGTCTAAGTTTCTCTGTGATATATATTTTTCCTATTCTACTTTTTTATGCCCTTGAAACTTTACTTTTCTGTAAGCTTATGAGATTTTCATTATCATGCTTACCTATAAACACCATATTCCACAAAAAAGAGTAGAAGACAAACCAAACTTGTCTTCCAAAATCTTTTGTCATGGTCTATTTGTTTTGCTGATTAGAATCCTGAGTGGGATTGTTCTACCGTTGAAAAAAAATCCCAAAGCAATGCATAATGGAACAGTAAAGTTTCCACTGACTAGGCATTCGTCTGCCAGAGGCAGTTATCAACGTGTTAATAAGATCTATGGTTGGCATTAAATGTAAGGTATTGCAAGGACTACTGAGCATATGAACTAATACTATACGTTTTCTAACTTTTGTTAGATTCAAAAAATTTGAGACAGTTATGTAAAAAATATGAAAATATGTGATGGTGTTTTACATAAAGATTCAGACAAAAACCTTGCCTTTGCCACAATAAAAAAGGGAAGGCAAACATAAGAAAATTTTAGAAAATAGTACCAGAGTAAATCAAGATAACAATCAGATTAAATTGAATAAACAACTCTGGGGGTCTGCCAGAGAAACAAAAGCAGATGTGGAAATTGAAGAATATTAATGTTCAGTAAGTCACTGCCTGAAGTGATTTCATTTAAAGATGCCGGACCATTTATAGGAGTAGGAATTCATCATTCTCTCATGCCTATATTAAAGGTTAAAATTTTAGACAATTATGCTATCACCTAGACATTACTAACATTATTAACAGTTATTGTATTATATTTCCCAAACCACTGTGTTAAAATAAAGGATCTGGACATTTTCCAATTGAGTGGGCTCAGCCACATGATATTAATGGAAGAAAGCATGTGTTTTCTTCAAAGCTAAAAGATCTAAAACACTTCATATAAGCAGTCTGAAATGAGAGTTTAAACCAAAATGCAGCATCACTTCGTATCTAGAAAGCTCAATGTACAAAAGTAGAATGTTGAAAAGGGTCATATAGATTAGGAACTAGAAAGAATCATTTGAGTTGATAACATCTACACAAAGATAGTAGAAAAATAATGCATGCTTCCCATTTATACTGCACTAAAATTAAATTCAGATGCCTCTCACAGCACTATACATGACCACTTTTGACACAAACATTTAAGTCATGTAGTTTTATTTTTCCTTCAAGATGGGTTGGTATGTGAAATTGTTACTACGAATTGTTACTTTCAGAAACTCAGTTTTCATCCTGAATATGCGACTCTAAGCCATACTGCTCTTCCATTGTATAAACAAATGCATTCAGTAATAATGTCCTGTTTGGTGACAATCACTTGTTCATTGCTCAAGAGTTTATCCTATAAATTAGGAGCTGAATTCCAGGGAAATGCTCACTTATCCATATATTTTTCTATAGCTTTAATGTATTCATTAGTCCCACTGACAGGTTTAAAATATAGTGGGGTAAATGCATACATAATGTGAAGTGTGATGACTGAAAAATGCCTTTAAAATGTACATGATAAAACCTTCTTTTCTAGATCTATTAAAGTTAAATCCATATGCTAAATACAATTATTTTCTTAAGCCTGAATTAAAAAGAGCTGCAATGTTCATCAAAGGATACAAATTTTCAGCTAGATAGGAGGAATAAAATTAAGAGAATTATTGTAAAACATGGTGACTGTAATTAATAAAATACATGGTATTCTTGAAAAATTCTAAGACAGAAGATTTTAGATGTTCTCACCACAAAAATGGTAACTTTGTGAGGTATTACATATGTTAATTAGATAGATTTAGCCATTTCATAATGTATATATATCTGAAAACATCATGTTGTGCATGATAAACACATGCAATTTTGTCTGTCAATTAAAATAATAATAATAATTAGTTCCTTGTATTTTAAAAAAGCTGCTATTCAATCCATCAATTATTCTTAAATGAATGTTTTATAGTTGGCTTTCACATAATAAAAAATAAAACTGAAATTTTCTTGAGCTTTTTTATTATAACAAAGCAAATTACCTTACAGAAAGCTGAACAATTGGGCCGGCCCGGTGGCGCACTAGATAGTGCGCCGCTTGGGAAGCGCGGCGGCGCTCCCGTCCGAGGGTTCGGATCCCACATGCAGACCGGCTCCCGCTCACTGGCTGAGCGAGGCGCGGGAGCAACACCGAGGCTTGCGATCCCGTTGCCGGTCCCGGTCCGGTACGGGCGCGACATTGTATTTTAAAAAAGCTGCTATTCAATCCATCAATTATTCTTAAATTAATGTTTTATAGTTGGCTTTCACATAATTTGTATTTTAAAAAAGCTGCTATTCAATCCATCAATTATTCTTAAATTAATGTTTTATAGTTGGCTTTCACATAATAAAAAATAAAACTGAAATTTTCTTGAGCTTTTTTATTATAACAAAGCAAATTACCTTACAGAAAGCTGAACAATGGGGCCGGCCCGGTGGCGCACTAGATAGTGCGCCGCTTGGGAAGCGCGGCGGCGCTCCCGTCCGAGGGTTCGGATCCCACATGCAGACCGGCTCCCGCTCACTGGCTGAGCGAGGCGCGGGAGCAACACCGAGGCTTGCGATCCCGTTGCCGGTCCCCGGTCCGGTACGGGGGCAACACTGAGGGTTGCGATCCATTGCCGGACACGGAAAAAAGACAAAAAAAAAAAAAAAAAAGAAAGCTGAACAATATTACTTTAAAAAACAATTCAAGTGTGGAAAAGCCAAAAAAAAAAAAAAATGTGTCCTGGTTTATCAAATCTAAACTGGAGAGTTCCTCTTTAATTCTACTTAGGACTTAGAGAAAAAGGAAAATTACTGGCTTAATTTATTAGCTTGAATGGTTCTCTGACAACCTTAGTGTTCTGCATTAGCAAAAATGTGTAAATTATCACAGATATCTTTACAATAAAGATGATTTCACCAGTTTTAGTGGTTGGGGTTACATAGTAACATCCATAGTCACTAACACAATGGCCATCTTTTGAAAAGGATCAGGAATACTGTAAGGGTAAAGTATTTGGGACCAACCTAAAACAAATTAGATTTCTATATCACCAAGAGATTAGTAGGTAAAATAATCATAAATTGCATATTATTTGCTGAAAGATGCCTATGTCATTGTGCTCTGTACAGTGAGAGAAGGGAAGGAGAGACACACAGTTATTGCTGTATATATTGTTATGTGCAGCAACAATTGCCCAACACATTCTATGATGGATGATATGACTTTCTGAAACTTGGAATATCAAAGATTCATAGTATGCTCATCGTCAAGAAAATATTAGATCAGATCCTTAATCATCCATATTGCCTTACATCATGTCTTTTTTTTTTTTAACTTCACCACTACTATAAACTTCATTTTAAATGTCTCTGAACATCAAAAATAACCATGAGTTGGTTTTGTTCATATTAATTTTAAAGCCAGACGCAATACATCAGGGATTTTATGTCAGTGGTTGAAGAGACATAGATTAATAAAACATCCACTCTGTCCTCAAAGAGCTTTTCATCTAACAGGGAAGACAATACTTGTTCAGCCATCACTTTATGTGATAAACGTAGTAGAGACATATACAAAGTATATGAATAGAATCTCTTTATATACAGTCAGTCATTTCCAAAGTCCAGAAAAAAAATAAATTGCTTAGTCCCTGTGGGATAGTCAGTGCTAATCTAGCTGATCAATGGGGAAAAAGTTAACTTTTAGAGTCACTTTATTATGTTTTTCCAAATATCTCAAACCAAATAAACCTTCCTCCTTCGATCAGAGCATTCACCACAATGTCATTAATCACACTTTGCTCATTTCTCCATCTTTCCTGAGCGAGCATTTTTCCTCTTCACCTTCAGCTAAGCTATTGAAAGATTACTTTGGGTGAGGCAGTTTTTTAAGAGCTTTACCTATATCAACTCATTTCATCCTCACACTAACTCTAAAAAGTGACTACTTTTGGATCCTTATTTGATAGATGAGAAAACAGGGGTGTAATGATCTCGTAAGTAATTGGTCATGCAGTCAGTGAACAGACATTCAAATTGGGGCTGTCTCGCTTTAGAGCCTAAACTATTTGCTAATATGCAGTATTTACATTCATCTTCATTCTTCCAAGCTAAATAGCTCTACAAATGGCAGCTTCAAAACAACTGTAGTTCCTATTGTTTATATCTTTCATTCTGTATTTCTGTGCATGGATAGAATTGTATGCCTTACATCTTCAAGAAGATCACAAGATAGGAACCACAGGTCAAATTTCAGATCTCTTTCAGTGCCTTGAGATCAAAGAATGCACTCAAGAAATGTTATGGGATAAATACTAATAAACAATACTTTATTTTAACTATGATTAAATATTTGTCCCTTAGAGGAAAAACAGTAAAATAGAAAATTCCTGAAGAAGTGTCTGCAAAATGGTGGGATGATAATCGTTATCATGTTTTTTTCATTATTCAAAAATTTTAAGGTAAATGGCACCTTCCAGGTCTCAGGAGCAATCAGCCACAAATCACATTACAACCATTTGTTGTATTAAGATTGGGTTTACTTTGTAAATAATTTGCTACCCATATGGATATTCTATGTTGAATAGGCTTATCTATTGCTATTATAAATTGTAAAATTTTCTTGAGATAAAGTGTTAAGAAATAACTTGTCTATGTGTTAAAAAAAACCAAACCTTTGGACCTCCACTTCTTTCTAGCTGATTTACCATGTCACTATGACCAAGTCAAGCTAGTTTAGGTTTTTCCAAATAAGAGATATAGGAAATCATGAGCTGAAGTTTTCAGTTTGTTTAAGTTCTTTCTTCTAACAAGTAATCACGATGAAAGGAAAAATATTTCTTGTTGTTAACTCAATAATTAGGTTCTTTTTATCCTGCTATAGAAACGGTGAGAAGTGGAATCGTTTGTGTGTGTTTTTTATTTATATATTTCATAAGCAGTACTGTCTTTGTTAGATGATATTTAGGAGCAAATAATTAAGATAACTATGTAGGAGTGTAACTTATCAATTTGGGGGAAATGTTAAGAGTTTACTGTTAATATTTTTATTTATAGAAATGCTATTTTACTTTTTGTTTTTATCAACTTTGGATATAATGTTCAACACTTTTCCCCAAACTTCAAAAGCACTTTAATATTTATCCTTTGTTTGATTTGTGCTATGCCAGCTGGTATTTACCCTGATTTACACAAAATGGAAGGAAGGTAATCCTTAAAATATGTTTTATAGGGGCCGGCCCGGTAGCGCACTGCTACAGTGCACCACTTGGGAGCGTGGCGGCGCTCCCGCCGAGGGTTCGGATCCCACATACAGACCGGTTCCTGCTCACTGGCTGAGCGAGGTGCAGACGCGACACCGAGGGTTGCGATCCCGTTGCCGGTCCCGGTCCGGTACGGGCGCGACACTGAGGGTTGTGATCCGTTGCCGGACATGAAAAAAGACAAAAAAAAAAAATATGTTTTTTAATAATTCAAACAATTTTAGAACTGCATGGCACTTTACAGAGAAATTGTTTTCTTGAATATGTAAGTCAAGTCAGAATTGGTCAGAATCCCATGTGTTTGATTCCAGATGAAGTATTATTAACAAGATATTGTACTGACAGTAGAAAAGTACTCAAACATGAGAAATTGAAAGAATTATTTAAAAGCACAATACAATTTATCTTTAATAATAAGTTGTGGAAATATAAGAAGATAATAATCTATTATTAAATAATTTACTGTTTCTGTCTAATATGAACACATTAATTCAGCAGGCTTTACTGGAGATCCAAACATGGATAAGATACAGCTTTTGTTCTTAAGGTGTTTATATTCCAAATTGGAAAACAGAAAGTAAGCAGGTAGATGTAAAATAACAATAAGAGAATTAAATAAGAACTCAAGAGAAGAATCATGGGTATTAAAATGGGTGTTATATACCATAATTCAAAATATGGTCATGTATCACCATAGAACTGTCAAATCATAGGAATTAGTGTAAAATAAAAGGAATTCCAAGAACCTGGACTGAATGGCAAGAATTGATTCACAATAGCTATTAGAGACTCTCTCACTTCTCTTACATATTACACCCCTCCTCCTTCACTTTGGTTCAGATTTCCTGGCCCTTGACATTCCTCCAACACACTAGAGTTGCCTCCACTCTAGAATCTCGGCACTGTTTGTTTCAGCTGCTTGGAAAGCCCTTCCTCCATATAGTGGTCAAATCAGTGTGGCTGCAATAATAAATGACAACAAAATCTCTTCTTACATTTCAATGGTCAAAGCAAGTCACATGACCAAGCCTAAGGTCAGTGAGTGGGAAGTCAAATCTTCTCAAAAGACAGGCCACACAATAGGGGTTTTTGCTATTTTACTTCTTTCAAGTTGTTCAAATATCATCTTTTCAGTGAGGTCCTCCCTTCTGACCACCGTAGGTATTATTTGTATCCACCTGCACACACTCACACACACACACACACACACACACACACACGGATGCACACAAAATCCCTATTCCTCTATTCTCCTCCACTGCTTTACTTCTATTCTTTGTATCACATTTTCTAAATTTTGGGTGAATAAAATGATGAATATTTTCCATGTTAAAGCTAAAACCTTTGAAAACAAAGTAATAAAAAGAACCCAACTCTACGCCATTCATATTATGTATTATTACCTGTAAGAACCAAGTCATCTACACTTGCACCATTTATTGTCCACATCATAACTGATATTCCACTGTCCTCATCAATATGACTTTACTATTCCAGGAATCTCTCACCTCCCAAAATTAATGTTGCAAACAACTTTTTTGTTCATTTCAGAAACCTCAGAAAACCCTTTTCAATGAACTACAGACTATCTAACTTGCCATATATATAATCATATGACTATTTATTCCATAAAACACTCTAAGAAATTTTCTCCTAGTGGTGTCCACGAATCCTAAACTATTACATCATGAACTTTACCCCATCATTGTCAATACCCTGCCTTGCAACCAGATCCCAAAACCTTTAAATATATCTTCTCTGCCCTCCCTGCTGTGAGATGCTAGTAAAATTCTGCTGAGGTAGTAATTTTCCATACTCTGGGGGGCAGTAAACTCAACTTTTTTTATTTAAGGTTATTTTGGTGGCATTTTAGAGTAGGTACCATTCGATGTATTTTCTGTGAGACAGAGAGAGAGATGTAAGACCCTGAGTCAAAGTTTAGGACAAACCATAGATTTTAATTCTCTTCTTTGAATTTGTTTAAAATACACATGACTAAAAAGTCCACAAAGTGTTTGCTGTGTCTACTTGCCTGTGTTCACATCTGCATTGATGCAACATGGAAAGCCAAAGAAATGAAACTTAAAGGATTGTGTTTTGGAGGTCTATCACCTTTGGAAGTAAAATTTTCATACTAATTAATCTACTTATAGGGACTAATAGTTTATTATAAACTTATTGCTGTGGACTGGATGTCCCCCCAAACTCACTGAGGTGCAGTCCTTCTGTGAGAGTGTTAAAAATGTGGGAAATCCTTTTGTGGTAGTTGCAAGGTAGAGCCTTGGAAAGGTGACTAGACTGTGAGGGCCATGCCCTAGTAAATGGATTACTCCATTGATGGTTTAATGGTGGTCATAGGTGTGGTTCTGAGGGCTTTAAAAGGACAGCCAGCGAGGAGGTTAACTCCCATTCTGCTCAGCCATCTGCCATGTGATACCCTTCATTGCTGCAGAATTACCACCAACAAAAGGCCCTTACCAGATGTGTTCCCTGGACTTTGGACTTCTCAGCCTCCAAAACTGTAAGAAAGAAATTCTGTTTCTTTATACATTACCTAGTTCCAGGTATTTTGTTATAAGCAACAGAAACGAACCAATACATTGTTAAAATCACAATGAGGAAAATAAAAGTGTAACAAGACATTAAAAGGAGATTCTTTCTGCTACTTTTTTGGCTGAAGCTACACAATAGATGGCAAGTATCTGCACATTATAAACTAAGGTGCTAGACCTGGGTAGAATATGAAAAGGGCAAAACTGACTCCTGCGTTAGTCATATGACCCACATCGCAGGATTTTGGACAAAGCAAACAGTATTGAGTTAGAAAATACATATACTACTGTGTAACATTAGCATATTAATAACATACTGTAAACTTTTAAAAGCTAAAATATCATCATAATAATATGCTAGTATGTTTTATAAGATTTGAGAGGTGTCTTTTCAAACATTAAGTATGTATTAGCCTATGTTTATCAACTCATAAATGCTTCTGTGATACCTATTTGCAATTGACGTAGCATTTTAATGGTGGTCCTAAGTGCTGTTGTGCTTTGCTTATATAGTACCACAGATTGGGCATTTCTAAGCATGTTTAAAAGTAGATAGCCAAGGGATTTGGGTAGCACTTAAAAATATTCTCATTCACATACTCATAAAAATAACAACAAAGTAATCAAATAGTCTATGCATGTCAAGTCCCATGTGAATTTGCCCCCATAGCACCTAATTATCACTAAGGTTTATGGAGGACCTTCTACAGCAAGGCACTGTGCTAAAAAACTTCACATTTATCTTTTTTTTTGGGGGGGGGTTATTTAATTATTTATTTATTTAAATCGAAACATAATTGATTATACATGTCAGTGCAGTACAAAGTTGACTATCAATATTTGTGTATAATATGTGATGGCCAAAGCAGGATAGTTAGGTTATTCATCATTATGATACATAATCATTCTTTGTGTCCATTAACCAAAAATCCTCATCCTCAGTACAGCCCTCTCAGATAATTACTACTATTAGCCCTATTTCACAGGCATGAAAAACCAGGATTACTCTTAGTTGCCTAGAGAAGAATACAGACAGCAGTGGTGAAGCCTGGATTTACATCCTAGTTTCCCAACTGACCCCAGCACCACAGTTAATAACTAGAATAGAATAATCCTTTTATGGATAGTTGAAATACAGGGCCTCCAAGTTATTTTTTTTATAAGATCTTGTTAAAATTCAAATACAAGAATTCCCCTACCCTCAAACACAAATCTTCTTTAGGAAAAATTCTATGTGAGACATTACTCTTATATAATTTTTCTGCAATCATGAGACTTTTGGGTGGAGAATACATAAGTCTTAAACTCTGGAACAGTGATTTAAGGTCTCTGAGGTATACAGCGACAAATGTGTTAAACTCACGGATGGAATGCCACAGAAAAATATATCCTTCTTACATTTTCATTGAAACCATGGGATCATATTAAAAAGTTATTATTATATCTGGATGATAAAAATTAACTGTGTAGTAGCCATATAAAATTATAATTACATTGACATTATGTATTTAGAGATTTACTGATTTCATTTGGGGGCAACTAAAAAAAGCAACAATAGCAGAAACCCTATGTAGGAGTGTTTTTAGAATTGAGAACTTTATCTCCAATTCTATTTTTACTTTAAGGTCTATGGCAGAAATACAATGAGAGCCAGAAATGTAATTTAAACATTTCTAGTAGCCACATTTTAAAAAAGGAAATAATCACTTACATACAATTATTACAAAAAATATTGAGAAGATACTATCTACTATGCAGAGATTTTATACGGTCTGTTTTAATTAATCTTCCAACATCCCTCTGGGATAAGTATTTCATTATTTTACTTACATATAAAGAGATTTAAGAGCTATGTTAAATTAGGTTATTTACCCAAACTTTCACAATTAAATGTAAAACTCATGCTCTATACCCGTGGTTCTCAAAGTTTGGTTTCAGGATCAGCAACATCAACATCAACTGGGAACTTGTTAAAAATGCAGTTTCACCCCCACTTCAGACCTACTAAACCAGAAACTCTGAATCTGGGCCCTGAGTCCAACAATCAGTGTTTTAGCAAACCTTCCAGGGGATTGCAATGCACACTATAGTTTGAGAACCACTGCTCTAACCTACTATACTGCATTACTTCTTCTCAATAAATATTCATCATAGAACATACAGTAAACATTCAAAAAAGATGTAAAATCTACCCACCATTACCCAAAGCAAATCACCGTTAATGCGTGGTATACTAAATTTCCTTATACTATTTTTCTTTTCATTTTTCATTTTTTTTTCTTAGTGCTGTGTGTGTGAATATCCATGTGTCATTACATTTATAATACAAATACTTTGTTTACATTGTGTAGTATATGCATGTGTTTGTATAAGTATGTATGTATGTTCATATAGATCTCCAAAGAACAAACGGATATAGTCTTGAATAATGTTTTTTAAATACTTATTGTTATTTTATGCTACAGGTAAGTTTTGAACTAGATTTTTTAAAATTAAAGAAGTTCTTATGGTGGAGTGCTACCTGGGAGGTGGGTCATTGGGCACAGGGTGATGAGGAAGGCAGGTGCTAAAATAGACATCACTGTATACTGAGAACTTAATTCATTTAAACTTCCTGAAATGCTAGCCTGAGACCTGTTCACAGCTATGTTTCTGCTTTACCTAACTAATTACACTCAAGTTTGATTTTAAACTGTGTTAATTTTTTATTTTGTACTGCTCGTAAGCTGCCTCAAATATTTTGTGGCAATTTTAGTTATTATTAACCCTAAAAAGAATTTAACAGACTGGAAAATTAAGGATAATGATTTTTATTGTTTATTTGCAAATTTATTTCTCTATTAACACAAAAATCTCTAGCTTCCTTTCACTACAAGTGTCTGTGTAGTAACAAGGTCATGCATGTCCAGAGTTGGGGGAATGGTGTGACATGAATATATGCTACATTGTTCCAGGAGCCAGAATCCTGACCCCAGATAGTGCCCAGTGGAACACAGGCTTAGTGACTCAAACCTCATATTCCTCTTTCCCGTCCTACCCCCACTCCTCCTCTGTGATCACTTTGTCCAACAAGTCTTCATATACTGAGTTATGACTTCTTGCTCATCTCAGATATTGTGGAAGCTAAATTTATCATGAGCTAAAGATACCTTGATTCTCCAAGTCATCACAGTATCATTCGTTCCCAAATTACTTTATAACCAACTTCTGATTACCCAGAGAAGACTATCTGATTACAGAGCAGTTAAATGAGAACACTCCCCTGTTCTCTACAGTTAATTTCCCCTGGATGGGGATTAAGGGGAGATTGGATTGGAATAGCTAAAATAGGAAGCTACATGGGTGACATGATTTGAGATGATGGAAAGAAAAATTCTTCTCCCTGGCTTAACACATTACTCTCTATCATTAAAGAAGTCTTCAAGATGATAATGAAATATTTTTCTTTATGGTTTTCAAGAACTTCTTTTAAAATTTAACTACACCATGTTGGGGAGACTCTTTAAATAATTGGTCAAGGAGTCTCTGACAAGGGTTACCAAAGCCTGTGGGAGGCCTTCAGGCAAATTAGACACTGGGTGTGTGTGTGTGTGTGTGTGTGTGTGTGTGTGTGTGTGTGTGTGTGTGTGTTAGGAAAAGGTGCCTCTCTGACACAGCCACTGGTCCACTCACGGGGTGCCTTTGTGCAGAACACACACTGTGCCAGGAGTAAAACCTAAGAGGTCCAGCTATGCGATGCTAGAAAGGGAGGTAGGAGGGTGGCAGCATGCTGGCCCTCAGCTGCCCTACCTGGTGAGCCAAGAAAGTTAAAAATATGCTTGTCTCTTTTGCCAATGGTTAACAATGCAGTTTAGTTACCTGAGCTGAGACATTTATACAGATAACCAAAATGGACTATATACGGAAATGCCATGTAGGAAAATAAAACAAAGCAAAGCAATAGTGACAACTCAAGTTTATACACCGACCAGTATTGTAAATGAAATACACAGCATTAATACAGTTTATTATCCTTTTATTATTTATTTATTTATTAATCATTGATATCTTTGTTGTGTGGTTTATTATTTGTTGTTATTCTCCTAATATAAGTTGGCAAAAACTCCCAAAGCCAGGATTCCGGCACAGAGATAATTTGCTTTCTAATGACTTGTTATTCATCATTTATGTAGCTACAAAAATAATCTGAAGACCTTACAAAATTAATTACAGTTTCAAAATGTACACTGCATACTTTTAAACATAAGGCTTGAAAGAAAGATAACAGTTTAATTTAGTCCTTCAATATTAAGATCTCATCTTTTTTAGAGTTTTCTTTAATTGAAACAATTGATTGTACATATTTGTGGAATACAGTATTGAATATCAACACCTGTGTGCAATATACAATGCTCAAATCAGGATAATTAGTATATTCAGTATACAATGTAATTGTTTTTTGTGGCTCTTTACCAATTTCTCACTAACCTCCCCTCCCCCTTCCCCTTTCCCACCTCTGGTGGCCTCAGTTCCATTTTCTTTCTCTCTCTCTCTCTCTCTCTCTCTCTCTCTCAGTTCCCACTTATGAGCGAGGACATGCAGTAGTTCTCTTTTTGTGCCTGGTTTATTTCACTTAACATAATTTTCTCTAAGTTCATCCATGTTGCTGTGAATGGCAGGAATTCATTCTTTTTTATGAGTAGTATTCCACTGTGTATATGTACCACACTTTCTTATTTAATCTATTCTTTTATTTTAAAGGACCCAAGATGTGGAAGTAATCAAGAATCTTTGCACTTTTTCTTTGCTGTCTTTTATCAATATGTGGCTTCTCTAGCACCAGAAATGCTACCCTTTGGCATCTTTCAAAGTGATCCAGCCTTCAAAGCCAAATTATTCATAACAATTGTCCCACAATCACAGAGAATATGACACTGAAATAATTTTTAATTTGGGGAGGTTTCAGTTTTCAAATAGAAACCCTAGAAACTGGGATGTAATAGAGACACTTCGGCTTCTTTAGATTGTCTCTGTGTTTCCCTTTAATCTCAGCACATCAGCTCAGTATTTATAGCCTGTCTAGGCCTCTGAATTTCTGTATGGCATGTTCCTGAGGTTAGTTCTGGCAGGAGATCAACACTTTAATAGAGAGAAGAAATAACCCACCAGTTAATTTCACTGGGCTGGCCTCGGCCTCAACTCTGTGATACAGGTTAGACGATGCCAGTGGAAGGTCTTTATTTCCTCTGTCAGCTCCCACTGAGTTTCAACCAAACATGAAATAATGCCTTGTTTAAAAAGCACTTAGATATGGTTCACATTGTTTTCAAAATTTTCTACCGGCATCCTTACTGCAATCAGGGAAATGGTGGAGTTGAGGAGAGAGGAGAGGAAAAGTAAATTTCAATAACATTTTATTGGAAGTCGAATCCCCAGCTGGGAACTGAATTTACAATACAAAAGAGCAGTAGGTAAATATACAGAAGTGAGGCATTGTTAGCAGTTCCCTCCCCTTTTTCAGAACAGCTTAATTGAAGTCCTACCAAGATAGAAACGATCACTTAGCAAACCACATTTTAAAGGCATTTAATAGAGCAACTCAATTCCTAGTGGAACTAACTTTTTAAAATAAATGAGAAATAACTAAGAATTATTATGGGTAGATAACAAAATTGGATTCTCATATAGCTGCTTATTTCTCACATTTTGATGAAATACAAACTGCTTAGAATTTCAGGGTGGAAGATTAAAATGTCTCTGCTGCCAGGCTAAGAATTTCTCAGGGGCAGGGTTCTTGGTTTACTCTTGTTTATGACCCCAATGCTTGCAGAGACTAATGCACAGTAAGCGCTCAATGTATAGAAAAATAAAAATAAATTACAAAATGGAAAATATATTTCAGGCTTACTACCTTTTCAAAATGAAAATCAATTGGGGTAAAGTATAAAACTGAACATAGTCAACACATACACATGAAAATGCATTTGGTATGTTAATTATAATGTATAGATCTTGTTTACCTGATCAGTTTCCTAACCAAGAGGTCATTCCAGAGAATGACAATATTGATAGAGATTGAAGCAAGCAGTTATCATCAGTTATGATCATGACTTTTCTCAATCATTTAATATTTCAATACTCATTGATTACCCACTTCCCTTTTAAGCACCACTTAAATACAAAGAAGAATTAGACTCTCACAGAGGAAATTTTCAGAAAAGTGATTGCAAATATTATACATATGACATACACATGTATACATCTTTATTTGACAGTCATCTGTGTCGTATGCCAGAATTTCTGCGATTAATTAGCTGTGTGATCTGGGGTGAATCATATAATATCATCATGTAATACCTCTAAGGCTTAGTTTTTCAATCCATAAAGAATAAATAGCATCATAGCCCCCCCTTAGCATTACCATGTATTATTCTGTAATATTCTATCCCGTGACTTTTCTTTCCTTCATTCTCTTTGTCCTTTACACCACTTGCCCTAGTATTTCAGCTACATCTGACATCACTGACTTGCCACTCTTTCTGAAATTGCTCTTCCTTGGTTTGTTTCCATAACATTACACTATCCTGGTGTTTAATTCTTCCATCCTTTTCTAATGATTCCTCTGTTTCCTCTACTGCTTCCTCACTGTCTTCACAGACCCCAACACTTATGTCTTGGCTGACTTTCATTCTGGTCTTTGGACTTTTTCCTTTAAAATGCTAATTAATCTCACCCCACACCTCTGTGCTAATCATTTTTAACTTTCTTCCTAGGGACCTCTTCATTAAGCTAGCCCTCACTGATTGCTGTTCTCCTCTGAACTGCAGACAGCACAAATTGACAATTCTACACACTAAAATGTCAATTATATAGCATCTGTACCACTACATACACGTCAAGTTTGTCTTTCCTTGTGGACTGTCAGCTTCTCAAGTCTAGAGACCATGTTCCATATCACCAGTTTATATCTAGCATTTGGTGAATGAGGCACCATAGAGCTCCATTAGTAAATCGTTCTGTGGGTAATGGACTTAAGCCTCTGAGGCTGTAAATCTGGCACCTCTGATATATACTAAATAATTAGAATCATCCTGCCTTGGGTTTTGTCTTTATAAAGACTTGAATGGCAACCTTTCAATGACATAGTTATGGTTTCAGAAATCCAGGTTAGTTTACATAACGTTGTAAAAACAATTTTAATATCTTTTCATGACTTAAAGATTTTCTTAATGTGGGTGACTTATTTTCCTAAGCTAGGGATTATAAAGAAAAATATACTTCTGTAGGGTGGATGCTATGGTGTGAGTGATTCTTCTTTAAAGCCTGCTGAGTAATATCAGCAAAAGAGATTTTAAATGTTATCTTATTATTCCCCTCCTATCCCCCTTTTTTATTGACTAGAAGCCAGACTTCTAAATTAAGTGGTTAGTTTCAAAAAGTGATTCACAGCCTTGGCTGCATGTTAAAATCATCTAGGCTACCTCCAAAAAATACTGATGGCTGCCCCCCTCACCAAGTCTCTCTGTTCTTGCAACCCTCAGAGGATTCTGATTTAATTGGTTTGAGGTTAAATGACATTAAAACATTTTTTTAAAAAAACTCTCCAGGACATTTTAATGAGAGCCACACTGACTTAAAATATCTAGGTTTACTGCATAATAATCTAAACGAAAGTGCTAAGTGAGTTGTGTTTTAAAACTATATGTGCAAAAATCACTGTTATGAATTACTGTTCTTAGTTTTTAAAGTTAGCAAATATTTTAACAGTTATTTTATAAATCACTTGAAATGTATGTATAAATGCTTTAGTATAACTTAAACATCAAGGGATAACACTTATTTACTTTAAGAAACCCATTATTTCTAATGAAATTTCAGATTACCACCTTTGTTAAATAGATTTTGCAGTTCTACTCTTTGAACAAGAGGTGGCACTAGTATTTTTTGTATTAAACTACAATGCAACTAAATTGCCCATCATTTAATGAAATATATTTTATGTATATCTCTATTAAGATGCCATTACAAGCTTTAGCTTGTGAAATTCAGTTTTAATTTATCCACATGTGTTTCATTTAAGTGCTCTTTAATTACTAGAATGCTTAGCATAATGAATTCTGAAGCTATGGATTGATTTAATGCCACAATAAAGATTTTCTGCTTTAATCCTTAATTAGTTCACTGAACTTGCATTCATTTAATATCAGTGACTAGAATTTTGTTAATGATAGCAATGTTTTCAAAGCAGAAACAATGTAATTCACTGAATTCCCTTTAACAATAACACCAAATTAAGGTTATGATTTGAGAAATAATTTTAATGTTAAATTAAAATACACTCTATATTCATAAATAACTTTTAGTTTCCTATAAGTTTAAGTGAAGATCTGTGATAACCTAATGCTACAGTGCACTATAATTTAAACAAATTACAGAGTTTTAGTTGAGACAAATGATCCGCCTAATTAGGAGTTAATTTACAGTTTCCTCCTGCTCCTCTACCTTATGCTTTCTCTCTAAAAACCAAGACTTGAATTCAAGAGTAATGATAATATATACCAAAAAATATCCATCCATATGATTTTGCTTCACCAAACAGAAAGAATGATACTAAGTTAGGTAGCACTAACTCTGGCCCAACTCTATTCGTATACTCGGGCTGGTTGCTACATTAAAGATGTTTTTCCAAATTTCTGGAGATTTTGTACTTCATAAAGTACAAGGTGACAGCTTTTACTGTGAAACTTAGCTCAGCCAAGCCAATTCAGCACATACACTTTTGGCTAAATTCAGTTCAACAAATGTCTCATTCCCTAGGAAATATTAAAGTCACATCAAGACAATAGAGTCCTATACCAGAATGCCTTTTTTCTTTGTTTTATTGTTTTGTTTTTAAATTGGCCTTGTGATAGTATGCTAAAAGGAATGTTTGGGTCTTGAAATGCCTCTTTCAGAGACATTTAACCAATTAGTCACAGAAAATTATTACTGAATCCTTAAGTCAGATTTTGGAATTGTGGACCTGGACTTTTTAACATTTTTTTCATAGTATGAAGTTCCCTGTATTCTAGGAAACAATTTTCCTAGCCCAGAGACATGCTTTGCTTCTAAAAAAAATTCAAGAGGGATTAAATAAGGTATGAATATATAAAATTGCTCTTGTTCTTGGGGGTTTTGTGAAACTTATTTCAGGAAGGATTAAAAATTGAGTGGTAGCAAGCTGAAAAGTAAAATTTAAGTGGATTTTCATTTAAGCCTGGCCAAAGTGAGTTGTTTCTAACACTTTTTTTCCCCTTCAGAATAAATGCAATATGGTGGATTCCCACTGTTGGGAAAATATAGGAAAATGGTCAGGGTGCCTTTGGTGTTCAGAATCTTGTCGAGCATTTGCTGTAAATATCCACGAACGCCCAGGTGTTCCTTGGTTACTACCTAATGTAATTGCTATGGGTACCCAGGTGTCCCAGTTTATGGACCTAAGTATAAAGAACTAATGGCGCTTCTTGGGATGCCCCGGGAAGCCACTAGGGCAGTTGCTCCTAGCTCTAAATAAAGCCTATTAATTTTTTACCCACAGCTCCCAGAACCTTTTCAAACTATTACCTAGCTCTTAGATCTGCATGTAAAGGGTCTGTGACCCAGTCCGGGCAACAGACTCGAGGGGTCTATGAGCCCTAGCTTTACACCCACCCCCTGTCCCCCACTTTGTGAAAGAAAAATAAAACTTTCGTTGTAGTGTTGTTAAAAAAAAAAAAAAAAAAACCTGGGACATACTTATACTAAAAAACATTTGTGGTTTTTCTAACCTTCGAATTTAACTGGCCATCCTGTATTTTATTGGGCAACCCTACTTGGAGGGCTGATTACAACAAGATTACTCGTGCCACCCT
Source organism: Galeopterus variegatus (assembly GCF_000696425.1). Lineage (NCBI taxonomy): Eukaryota > Metazoa > Chordata > Mammalia > Dermoptera > Cynocephalidae > Galeopterus > Galeopterus variegatus. The sequence continues at coordinate 384,555 of NW_007726703.1, read as the reverse complement.
CAGTTTCTGATTGAGTAGGGTGTGGGCCAAGAATTTTCTAACAGGTTCTGGGTGATGCTAATGCTGTTAGTCTAGAGATCATATTTTTGAAAACCAGTGCATAATGCTTAAAAGCTTAAGCTACCAATGCATACTGGAGTTTGAATCCCAGGCGTGCTGCTTAATATTGTGTAAACTGAATCATTTTACTTGAGCAATATAATCCTTGATTTCCCCACTGAAGAAAGGCAAATATTAATATTGTTAACAATAATCCATAGCAATGCAGAGTGCTCAATAAAATGCAAAGTGCTCAATAGAAGTTAACTCATAATTTTTCCATAGAGGAGACTTTTAACTGAGTTTTCTCTTTCCAAACTGTATTATTTGGAACAGTAGAGCTATAGCCAGTCAGTGGATTTTTCTTTTAATGAGAAAAATTGAGGAAGGAAGAGTTACTAATATAAAAAATCAAAAACAAAAACAAAATAAAACAGCATTTTGCAGTCTTTAGATGTAGATGGGGGAGGGGAGAGAGGGAGGAGGAAAGAGGAATGGGTAAAGGGACATGAAAATCAACTATGATGTATACTGAGAAGTCAAAAAACAAAAAATAAAAAAAAAGAAGAAAGTAAAACTGTATTCCTTACTATAGGACCTTCTCCAAGCTTTTGAAATGCTAATAAAGACAGTGAAATAGAAGAGAGGGCTATCTGGGTATTTTCTAAACTCATTTGATCATGGAAAAGCATCCCCCACAGAGAAGAAATTTAAACACATAGTTTCCCATAATGAACCAGTTTGGAAAATACTGCAATGGTCTACAGGGCATCTAAATGCAAAATGGCATAATTTGAAATAGAGATCCCTTTTGCTACATAGAATAAAATATTTCTTTCAAATATTGTTGGCATCCAATAGAACTGGGCTAAAACTACAATGCATTTATTCTTTCATTTATTCATTCATTCAGCATGTTTGTTGAGCATCTAAAATGTGTATACAGAACTATATGCTATAACGATACAGGAAAGAATTATATTTAAAATACTGCCCTTAAGGGCCGGCCTGGTGGCGCACTCAGTAGAGTGCGGCACTTGGGAGCACGGTGGCGCTCCCGCCAAGGGTTTGGATCCCATATAGAGACCAGTCCGCTCACTGGTTGAGCACGGTGCGGGCGCGACACCGAGGGTTGCGATCCCGTTGCCAGTCGCGGTACGGGCACGACACTGAGGGTTTCGATCCCGTTACTGGTCACGAAAAAAGACAAAAAGGAAAAAAAAAATACTGCCCTTAAGTGGCTCACAGTCTGGTATTTAAAATATTTAACAAGACTGCCTTAACGTTCTCCTCACCTTGACCATACTTTAGACATTCTTCCTGACTATAGGTCTCCCCTTGGAACACTTCCTTTAGAAAACTTGTAATTGTGACTTCTTTCTTTGCCCCTTTGAGATGTAAATCTTTTACAATTTAGGAATGTCTTTTTCAAGGACTTGGGTGTCTTGCCTTTGAAATGTAATCATCAATCATGAAAGGAGATAGTTCCCCTGTCTTCCAATCTCTGTGGAAGAGTAGTCGCCTAACTTCAACAAGTGATAACTAACAAACACCAGTGGCCAATCGTACTGGTCATTCCCCCCCCCCCCCCCCCCCCCCCCCCCCCCCCCCCCCCCCCCCCCCCCCCCCCCCCCCCCCCCCCCCCCCCCCCCCCCCCCCCCCCCCCCCCCCCCCCCCCCCCCCCCCCCCCCCCCCCCCCCCCCCCCCCCCCCCCCCCCCCCCCCCCCCCCCCCCCCCCCCCCCCCCCCCCCCCCCCCCCCCTTCCCCCCCCCCCCCCCGATGCCCTCCAGAACTTTCCCATTAGTTCACCATAGTGTTTAAAAATCCTCTTACCTTTTGTTTCAGCAAAATTGAGTTCAGTCTCACTCCTATTGTAACACTCTCTCATTTTCTCTCTCTCTCTCTCTCTCTCTCTCTCTCTCTCTCTCTCTCTCTCAATAGTCTTGGATAAAGTCTTCCTTGACTTAACTGGTATGGTGCAGTTATTCTTTTATAGCAATAACCACCTATTACCTGGCACATTGTTAACCTTGTCCAGACAAGCAAGATGTTAATGAATCTGATCAACAGACAAAATTAAATGTGGTGTCTAACGTTAAATATTTTGAACACCACTGCTGCTTATAGGAAGAGGGCTTTGAAGGAGAGATCACTGCTTTAGGAGTCAAATGGAACTTGTCCGAATCTCACTTCTACCACCTACTACCTGTGTGGCCTTGGGAAAATACCTGATTTTTCCTAATGTTGAATAAGCCCTTCTAAAACACTGGCTCCTCTTGAAGATGTGTTCGATGACCGGTAATCCCCGCTGTTTCTGAGGCCTGGTTCTTCAGCATCTCCTGAGTTTCCACATGCTTGTCTCCTTACAAAAATGTCCCTCACTTATTTCTGTATGCTTAGCAAACACTCACATTGTGTCTGGAATGTCCCCCTCATATAGGACTGTTTTGGTTTAATAAATTCATTGTGCCAAGCACCTTCTTTCTGAAGGAACTGAAACCCTATGCCTTCTTGCCCTAACCCATTGCCCAAAGTGACAGTCATATTTCATATTGTCATTACTGAGCAAGAGAAACACATTTGCAACCTGGGCAGAGCCCCAGAGGGAATTTGGGGATCGCTGTGTGTCACTGCAAACCAAGCCACCCTTCCTGTGAAAGGACAGAATTCATTTGTCAAAAGTGGAATATTTTGGAACATTATTGTGCTCTACTAGGGCATCTGCTTTACTAAGTAAATCAATAGTCCTCTCAAGCCAAAAAGCACATTTGATTCAACCTCTTCCATTTGAATTACATGACATTGACATTTCTGATAAAATTTATAATATTTGGGGCTTAATTTAATTATTCTCTACACTGAATTTTAATAAGAAAATCTTAGAAGGCAGTGATTTAATCCTTACTAAAGACACCAGACATATACCAATGGTATCCAATAAATACTACTGGTATCACAATGAAAATGATGACATTAAATGAGTATACTCCTTTGTATAATCTGGAATATAAAGGAAACTAGGAGGAGGCCATGATATGTTTTTTAGCATTGCCTAAATTAATAAAGCAGTGTTGAGCAATTTCTGTATTTTGGCACAAGTCTACATAATGTGGGAATGTTCAAAAACAGAACAAGCCTTGGTCTCTGCGTTCAAAGCAGAGTCAGGAGGACACATACGCACATGTGAACATTTATATACCGACCTAGGAGAGATGTTGGAGGAGACTTCCCAAGAGCAACGAGGATTTATCTAGTCTTTGCAGAGATATGATCAGATACTTATAAAGGAGAATGGAAGGGCAAAGCAAAGATAACAGTGGGAAAAGGCAAGTATGTTGGTTGGATGAATACGTTGAAAATCAGATTCTGGAGTTGAGATGGTGTTTTGGGAGGACCCGTGGAATATAGGTTGTAAGAGGCATCAAATAATCCTTTTAAAGAGAGATAACAGATGAGAGGCACTTTTTAGGAAGATTTTCCATATAGAATGGGTTGCAGTAATGGGATAAGAGAGTAGGTTACTTTTTAGGATGCTAATGTAACAGTAAAATTTCTTTTTAACACATCACTGATGCTAAAAGTTGATTCAAGAAGACACAATAAAGAATAAAATAAGGTTTGGATGCAGGATAAATTTTCAAGGGAATATAACTTAAATGATGTTTCAAATAGATGATATGTCTAGAAATGTACACTTGGGAGTCATCCACATGGATGGCAAAGGAGGAAATGAAATGCATGAGTTGAAAAAAGTCAGTGTGTTTGACCATGAAAAAGATGATAGCTAAGAGCTAGGGAATAGATAACAGTTAAAAAAGTTAAATGATCAGAGAATATACATCTTCTACAAGAGTGGTTCTTAAACTTCGGTGTACACGAGAACCACTTGAGGGTTGCATGTTCATAACACAGAGTTAATAGATCTCAGGTTGAAGCTAGACATCTGAATATTGACCAGTAGCCCCCAATGATGTCGCTGCAGGTGATCCTGAGACCACATCAGGACATACACAGAGAAAGACTTGTCAAGTAGAAAACGGCTGGCTTTGATATACAACTTTAGGTTGCTTTGATATGTGAAAAGTGATCTTCATATTTTTTCTACAATCTGCTTGATGTTGGTATTATATGTTGAAAACCAAAACAGAACAAAAACACCAAGATTAAAAACAAAAAAAGAGGACAAAGTCTGGAATACTAGCGTGTGTGTGTGTGTGTGTGTGTGTGTGTGTGTGTGTGTGCGTGCATGTATGTGTAGATAGCAAGAGAAAGAGAGAGCAAGCGCTAATTATGATCGCTGTGTTATCAATGCAGATTAAGAGGAGGACCACTTTTCTTTAGACATTTTCCAAAAGTATCCTGGGTAAAATGAACTTTTAAAAAAATCAGGTTTGCCTTTATTGCTATACTGTATTAGAATGTTTGATGAATTCCTCATACAGGTCTCTTCAATAGATCCAGGGCAGTATTATGTCAGCTAGTCATATTCTTGGCAAGTTTTATATACTGTGTAACATCTTCACTCTATAATATGAAACAGAGTTAGAGAGTTGTCTATTTAAATCTTGAATGAATATTTAAAAATTAATTTTCAACTTTTAATTGAAGATTATACTATATATATAATTTTATCATTTTTGTGAATTTATTTTTTCTTAATTCCTCCCAATTATTTCCACTATAAATCTTTTCATGGAAGAATCTTATCATTGCAGAAATTTAGAATATGTTAAAAAAAGATCACTGAAGATATCTTTATAGTAAAATGACTAATAACAGCTCTCTATGTATTTAATACAATTAATTCCCTAGAAAGTTTTATGTGATAATTTCCAAGTTTAATAGCATTAGTTTCATTAAGCAACCTGTATGTTATTAGGAATATATAGCACCTGTGAGCACTGTAAAATCTTATAATTCCAGTTCCCTCTGGTGGCAGAACCTTCAAAGTGAGACTGTCAGTAACTCTGGAGAGGGCTGCAGCTTGCTTACATGTATGGTCTCCAGATGAGAAGAAATACAAAGCATTTATTCCTATGGAATGTAATGGCTTTAGAAATAGCTTTTCACCTACATTCCTGGAGCAAATAACTACTGCTGAGGATGGAGAAGCAGAATGCTGATTTTTATACCGTCAGTTTTTTCTACATAGAAAAAAGCAAGGTGAAGAGTTACTTTAATGAAGCTTAACAAGAATATATTCTGCAGTTGATTTAGATTGTAATTTTCCAATTAATATATCTACTGCATTTCCTAGGCCAAGACATAGCAAAAAGCAGAAAAAAGAATAAAAAAAGACAATGCAAGAGAAAAATGATAAAGAGGGGAACCCCTACCTTCATTAGAGTAGCCTCTTAGGCATGAAGGAATCACTGGACAAGATGGCTTAACAATCTGGAGCATTTAGAAAAGTGATCTTATATAGACAAAGGTTTTATTTCAAGTTATTTTCAAAACCAGGGGTATTTCAGATAAATTGAGACAAATGAGTTTCCAAAAATCAAAGTGAATTACAGAAGTTTAGCAGCTAGTTCAGTGGTAGAATGAAAATTTAAACCCAAATTTCTGACTGTAAATGAGGTTTTTGGTATATTACACTTCACAGATTCAGAGTCTGAAGCTTGGGAAGGACAAAAGAGAATAACGGGTAACCCCACGGTAAGAGGAATATGCTTGAAAGAATGCCATATGTGATCACACGGCTGAACATGTTCTGTTTTCTGTAACACGAAGCTTAAATACGCTACTGATTTTTGTAATCCTAGTGAAACGCAGCCTCTTAAATATAATCATGTGTGCTTTTTCTTTTGAATCTTGATGCCAAGAAATCTGGGGAGTATGTATTCCCTCAGGTTCAAAAATTTTAATAATCCAATAAGACAGGGTTTTACTTTAAACTCTTTCTAACCCACAGATTTTAAAAGTCTTTTGGAGGTGTAAATGTCAAGGAGAACACATAAATGCATCAAACACTGAGGTGTTTTTTTTTTAAACAATAAATTCTCAAATTCCAATTTCTCAATGAATAATAAAGCAGAAAATATTCTTGGAGTGGCTAAGAGGTGACAATAATTTATTTATTTACGTTTGTATAGCATTAAATGCTATTTAACTCCCTAAGAGCCATTACTATTTTCACTCCTGCATGTTTATTGTTAATAGGATGTAGATTTTCTTTACCATCTTCTGAGAGGCCTTATCCTTCAGGAAAGATAGGCCTCAGAACCAGTCATGATTAGCCAAATCCAGTCATGGTAGTCTAATATTTTTTTACTAGCGGTTGGCTCAGGTAGAACATGTGGAGTAATTATGGCCAATAAAACAGGAGAGAAAGTCTACTAGGAGGCTCTGGGAAATATTTGTTTGCTCTTAAGGAAAGGATTTGTGTTCTTAATGGAACGACCTACTTCTGAACATCATGTTATGTATTAATAAATATTGTAATTGTTTAGATCACTTTTAGTTGGTTTTTCTGTTACTTGCAACCAAAAGTATGCTAACCAATATAATTTGTCTCTGAACTTTTACAAACTGTGATAGAGTCGGACCTGAGGAAGATACTGGGTTTAAGTAGGCCAGACCGGTCTTCGTCAGCCTCCTCCACAGTAGGTGGACCCATCAGAGCCCAACTTATTCCCATCTATCAATCTGCAGCCCCTATTAAACACTTAAAATGAACATCCACTTGTAAAAAATCTATGAAAATAGCCTCTGCCCTTTACATAGCTTCCACTATGGAACTTCAAATGATCTGGCATGGCCCTGGGCACCCCACTAGATCAAATACTTTTTTTTATTGTAATATAGTTGAGTGCACATATCTATGGGGTACAGAGTTGCATATCAATACCTGTGTACAATATGTGATGCTCAAATCAGGATAATTAGTATATTCAACATTATACAATGTGATCATTTTTTTGTGTCCCTTTATCAATTCCTCTGACACCACTCCTCCCCCTTTCCCATCTCTGGTAGCCTCAGTTCTGTTTTATACTTTTGAAAGTTCAAAGTATTTTTGTGATTGTTTTATCTTTCTTTCTTTTTAAAAATTTATTTGTTTATTTTTTAGCTTTCACTTATGAGTGAGGACATATGGTATTTCTCTTTCTGTGCCTTGCTTATTTCACTTAACATAATTTTCTCTAAGTTCATCCATGTTGCTGTGAATGGCTGAATTTCATTCTTTTTTATGGCTGAATGGTATTCTATTGTGTGTGTGTGTATATATATACATACTACATTTTCCTTATCCAGTTGTCTGACAATGGACATTTAGGTTGGTTCCAGCTCTTGGTTATTGTAAATAGAGCTGCAATAAATATGGAAGTTCAGGTATCTCTTTGACATGAGGATTTCCACTCCTCTGGGTACATACCCAGCAGTGAAATTGCTGGATAATATGGCAGTTCTATCTGTAGTTGTTTGGGGAAGCTCCATACCGTTTTCCATAATGGCTGCACCAATTTACAGTCCCACCAACAGTATAGGAGGGTTCTGCTTTCCCCACATTCTCACCAGCATTTGTTATTCTCTGTCTTTTGATAATAGCCTGTCTACCTGGGGTGAGATGGTATCTCACTGTGGTTTTGCTTTGCATTTTCCTGATGCTGAGTGATGTTGAGCATTTTTTCATGCGTCTGTTGGCCATTTGTATATCTTCCTTTGAGAAATGCCTATTCAGCTCCTTTGACTATTTTTTTAATCAGGTTTTTTTTTTTTTTTTACTGTTGTTTGAGTTCCTTGTATATTCTCGATATTAATCATTTGTCAGATGCACTGTTTGCAAATATTTTCTCCCACTCTGTTAGGTTGTCTTTTCACTCTGTTACTTCTTTTGCTATACAGAATCTTTTGAGTTAGGTATAATATCACTTGTTCATTTTTCCTTTTGTTGTTTGTGCTTTGGGGGTCATATTCATAAAGTCTTTGCCCAGTCCTACTTCCCAAAGTGTTTCTGCTATATTTTCTTTTAGAAGTTTCATAGGTTCAGGTATTACATTTAAGTCTTTAATCCATTTTTAGTTTATTTTGGTATATGGCAAGAGGTATAGGTTTAGTTTCATTCTTCTACATATGGATGTCCAGTTTTCCCAGTACCATCTATTGAAAAGGCAGTCTTTTCCTCATTGTATGTTCTTGGTGCCTGTTTTGAAGATCAGTTGGCTGTAACTATGTGGGTTGATTTCGGAGTTTTCTAGTCTATTCCATTGGTCTGAGTGTCTGTTTTTATGTCAGTATCATGCTGTTTTGGTTACTATAGCTTTGTTGTATAATTTGAAGTCAGGTACATATTATGCCTCCAGGTTTATATTTTTTTTTGTTCAGGACAGTTTTGGCTATTTGGGGTTTTTTATTGTTCCATATGAATGTTAGGATTGTTTTTTCTATTTCTGTTAGGAACGCCATTGGTATTTTGATGGGCATTGCATTGAGTCTGTAGATTGCTTTGGATAGTATGGATATGTTCACAATGTTAATTCTTCCAATCCAAGAACATGGAAGTTCTTTCCATCTTTTGTGTCCTCTTTATTTTCTTTCAGCAGTGATTTGTAGTTCTTGTTGTAGGGATCTTTCATCTCCTTGGTTAAACTGATTCCTAGTATTTTATTTTTCTGGTAACTACTGTAAATTGGCTAGCTTTCTTGATTTCTTTTTCGGCTAGTTCATTGTCAGAGTATAAAAATACTACTTATTTTTTTGTGTTGATATTTATCCTCCAACTTTACTGAAATTGTTTATCAATTCTAAGTTTTTTTGTAGAGTCTTTAGGCTCTTCAATAGAGGGTCATGTCATTTGCAAATAGGGACAGTTTGACTTCATCTTTTTCAATCTGGATACCATTTATTTCTTTCTCTTACCTGATTGCTCTCGCTAATACTTTTAGTACTATGTTAAATAGAAGTGGTGAGAATGTGCATCCTTGTCTTGTTTCCATTCTTAGGAAGATATTGACAGTGAGTTTGCTGTATATGGCTTTTAATGTGTTGAGATACTTTCCTTCTACACCTAATTTGTTGAGGGCCTTTATCATGATGTTGAATTTCATCAAATGCTTTTTCTGCTTCTATGGAGATAATCATACGTTTTTTCCTTTATTTTGTTGTCCTTTACATGTATATCACATGTATTGACTTGCATGTGTTGATCCATCCTTGTATCCCTGGGATGAATCTCATTTGTTTGTGGTTTATAATTTTTTTTTTGATGTGTTGCTGTATTCTATTTGCTAATATTTTATTGAGGATTTTTGAATCTGTGTTCATCAAAGATATAGACCTATAGTTTTATTTTTTGTTGTTGTATCTTTTTCTGGTTTTTGTATCAGGGTGATGCTGGCCTCAAAGAAGAAGTCTGGGAGAATGGCCTCTATTTCATTTTGGGGGGATAGTTTAAAGAGAGTTGCTATTAATACCTCTGTAAATGTTTGGTAGAATTCAGCAGTAAAGCCATCTAGTCCTGGGAGACTTCTGATTCCTGCTTCACACTCATTGCTTGTTACTGGTCTGTTCAGGTTTTCTACTTCTTCTTGGTTCAGTCTTAGTAGTTTGTATGTGTCCAGAAATTTATCTATTTCCTCCAATTTTCAACTTTGTTGGCATATAGTTGTTTATAATATTCTCTAATGATTCCTTGTATTTCTGTGGTATTGGTTGTAATGTCTCCTTTTTTGTTTGTGATTTTTGTTATTTGGGTCCTCTCTCTTCTTTTTTTTTTTTTTTTTTTTTTTTTAGCTAATGGTTTTTTTTTTTTTTTTTTTAGCTAATGGTTTTTTTTTTTTTTTTTTTAGCTAATGGTTTTTTTTTTTTTTTTTTTAGCTAATGGTTTTTTTTTTTTTTTTTTTAGCTAATGGTTTTTTTTTTTTTTTTTTTAGCTAATGGTTTTTTTTTTTTTTTTTTTTTTTGTTATTCTAGCTAATGGTTTGTCTATTTTGTTTATCTTCTTGAAAAACCAACTTTTTATTTCCTTAATCTTTTGAATTGTTTTGGGTGTTTCTATTTCATTTAGTTTTGTTCTGATCTTAATTATTCTTTCCCATCTACTAATTTTAGGATTGGATTGTTCATGTTTCCCTAGTTCTTTGAGGCGTAATATTAGATTGTTTATTTGAAAACTTTATTCTTTTGATGTAAGCATTTATTGCCTCCCTTGTGTCCGCGGTGTCTGCAGCAGCAGCAGGGATACCTCGTGGAGGTGGAAGCAGTTCCTGTAGCTGCAACTGTCTCCCTGGTTCGCTAGTGTCTGTGTTGTGCTTAGTGGCAGTGGAGTTAACTCATGTCAACAGCAACCATAGTGGTGATAGCAGCTATCTCCCTTGCACCTGTGGAGTCTGCTACTGCAGTGAGGTAGGGCGTAGCTGCTCTGTGGGGAGCTGCTCTGAGATGGGCAAGAGTTCTGGGACCAGACAACAGCTCCAGCAACTGTGGCAGCAGTGGTGGTGGGCCTGTTTCCATCTGCTTCTGCAGGAGGTACGTTCCCTGGGCACCTCTACTCTACCATCTTCCCAGAAGTCCTCTGATCATATATACTTTTAATAGTGGCTCCATTCTCTAGCTTTTTTCAATTTCTCACCCTCCTTGTGACTAATTTCCTTAGAGTTAACAATCTCTCTTTCTCTTTCTCTCTCAGTAGAAAAATGGTGATGATACAATGAGAGGATTTAATCATAATGAAATTATTCCTATTAAAATAGTTAAAATTTTTAAATTTCAATAGGTTATCTTTAAGAACTTAGTTCTGATTTAAGAAGATCTATAGTTTCCATTGTATTTTGTGGTATTTTCACAGGTAATAATCTAAATCATATACTTGAATCATTCTCATACATATGAATATTTGTTTCCCCCTCAACACGGCTCTTGTTGTCCAAAAAGAGAGGGTGCTATTCCTGAGCAGGATGGAAAGTTGTCTTAGTATCTTTACTAAGGTCCTAAATCTTCTTATAAGATTTTTATATGAATCCATATGTGCTAAACTTCTTTGAGTTTATATTCATATAACACATATATTTTAAAATAATATAGTATCTAACCAGGGATTGAAATGGGAGAAAAAAGCTGGGAAAGAACTCACATTCTGGCAAGAATCTCTACTATCTCCATAATAAAATAGCTCTTAATAAGATTAATTCCATCCATGTAAGAAAATTTACTACATGTAAAATATTTATATGCTGAGTTACTTTCAGTTGTAGTTTTTACAAGGTGACCTATTGTTAATTACATTAAATGAATTAAATGCCCAGTTTAAATATCCATTATTAAAATTACGGCACTTTCATTTCGTATGATAATAAAAAATAATGTCTGATCTTAAATATGGTAACTAAAGATTTTTTAAAATTCTTTTTCTCTCAAGTTTTCAAGTCTGACTTAGTTCAATAGAGTGCTCATACTGATTGTGCATGTTTGCTATTATCACACACATCCGATTTTTAAAGACTTTTTATCAAGACTGCAGTGTGCTTGAGAAAAGATACTCAGTTCACAGTCTGATGTTTATCTCTGACTTAAAACAGTCTTCAAACACCTTGTCAGAATCTGACAGTGTATTGCTTTAAGCAACAAGTTTCTAACAGCGCCCCACAGGGCTACAGGAAAAAGTGCTTTCTATCAAGTGCCGCACCTCCTCTTTTTCTTATCTTCAGACAAGCAGAGCACTAAAACCTTGAGTCCATGGATTAATGTGAATAGCACAGCATTTTACTGGCTGTACACTCACAAACTGGCTTCTGTGGGCTTTTCTTTCATAATTAAGGGCAGAAACCATATCACAGAAGAATGAACAATGATACCCTGAGAACTACTCTCTCTCCCAAAGGGATTATGTTTTGAGAGTATCCTTTAAACTTTCTCAACCGGGTTTTATGCGGAGAGCCACAGAATGGGGCTCAGTTAATTAGTTAATGAACGTATTCAATCTCTCCAGAAATATTTACCAAATACCTGCTATATGTCATGCAGTGGGAATTCAAAAATGATGAAAACAGACAGGGTCTTCTGACCCAGTGGAGAGGACAGTCAATTAAGCAAAACCTATGGGGGTGATTTGGAAGCATGTGCTGTCAACAGCTAAATGGACTGAGATGAGGGGATGAGGGGTAACCAAAGGCTTCCAGAAGAAATGGCATTTAATCTGAGATTTCGGAAGAAGCCAGAGAGAGGAAATGTTTGAAGTTTTTTCAGATTTGGATTGCATTAGGGTTTTAAATGGAAGAAGAAATGGAACTAATACATACAAAATACTTAGTAAGTGCCAGGAGTTTTACATTTATTAGCTCATTCATTCCTCATAACTAACCATCAATGAGTTGGATAGTATCCCAATTTAACAGAAGAGAAACTTGATAAAGGGCCCAAGCTCATTCAGCTGGTAAACAACAGAGCCAGTGCTTTAACTCAGGTGAATCACACTCCAGGGCCTTTGCTCTCTCCACCAAGCACAATTCTTGCTATTCCAAGAAGGAAAGAGGGAAAAGAGGAGAGGAAAAAAATCAATCAATGATATAAATCAACAGCATAACTTTTCATTAGCTAGTAATATTTGTTTAACTGGTGGCCATTTCATATTCATTTCTACAAATTGCACTGTGTGATTGTATTTGGTTATAAAGTTAGTATTTGGACTTTAGACCACACAACCATGGTCATTTTCTTTAACTGAATATTTGCTTTATTTGCAAGGCTGAAAAAAAATTACTCTTAGCCTCTGATGAGGGCTAACGAAAAGCCTCTGGGTTACATATTCTGTCTCTAGGAATGCACCTGTTCTTCATCTGTGATACAGTTCAGCCCAGGGAAGCCTCTGCCAATTGTCTCCACTTGCTCAGCTTCTCAGACCAATCCTCCAAACCAAACAAGCCCTGCAGTTCACTGATTTCTATCTTGAGGTTACCCAGGAAGAGTTGATAATGGGCTCCTCCAAACTGGCAAGCCCTTGAACATGGCTGGCAGGAAAGAATGGTTCAGTACTTTCATCTGCATCCTTTATAGAACATCGCTCCTCAAAGGGTGGTCCCTGAACAAGCGGCAACTGCATCACCTGAGAGTTTATCAAAAATGTGGAATCTCAGGCCCCACCACAGACCTGTGGAATCAGAATCTTTATTTTTAACAAAATCCCCACATAATTCTTAAGCATTTTCAAGTTTGGGAAGCACTGGTTTAGAACAGCAATGCTGCTCTATACTAATAAATATTTCCTTCTGCAGGGCTTCTATATCCCTATATTAATATTACTAGGTTGATATTCACTGAGACACTCTTAAAAGGAGATATAGAAAGCAACGTTGTCCAAATGTTTTTCACCTTAGAGGACCCCTTCCAACAGCCACATACATTTTTCAGGAATGGGGAGTGGGGGGGGATTAAGCAAAGTATAGGACTAGTTACCTGAAGAATCAATTTGGGGAATGCTGAAGCTTTAGAGTAAGTGTTTTGTAGCTGGGTAGATTTGAATTTGAAGATAAACTTCTTCTTTGAGTAACTGTGTGGTCTTGGCTCTGATATATAACCTCTCTGAACCTTACACGCTCATTAGTAAATTGGAGAGCATAATATCTGCTTTGCAGGAGTTTTGTGAGCATCAAGGTGCCCAGCATAAAAAGGCATTTCGTAAGTAATGGCTTCAGCTTCAGTTATTTTACCTAGGATAAGGTAGATAAAGGTAACGCTATAACATATGATTACTGTGCAAAATAGCTGATAGATTAGCAGAAATTTATTTATATAATTAGCCTGCTATTAGCATAAAAAATACAGTGCCAATTTTTTTTACTGCCTTTTTTTCTGATTATAGAAATGCAAATGAATCATAGAACATTTTGGATATTTAAAAAAACCCACAAAGATAAAAAAAAAAATCAGTTTTGATTCTACTGTTCAGAGATAAGAACTGTTAACATTTTAGAGTTTACCTCACCTATATGTATGAATGCATATATGTGTGTTTATACATGCAAACTTAGTATTATACTGCATAAATTGTTTTCTAACTCACTATGTTTACCTAAACAAGCAGTTTAGTGTATGATGGAGTTTGGATGTGTTGTCCCCTCCAAAACTCATGTGGAAATTTGATCCCCAATGTGGCAGTGTTGGAAACTGATTGAGTCATGGGGGCGGATCCCTCATGAATGGATTCGTGCTCTCCCTGGGGGCGGGGGGAGAAATGAGTGAGTTCTCGCTCTATTAGTTCCTGAGAGAGCTTGTTGTTTATAGGACCCTGGCACCTCCTCTCTCTCTCTCTCTCTCTCTTGCTTCCTCTCGCCATGTGATCTGCTTGTACCCACCAGCTGCCTGCTGTTTTTCTTCCATGAGTAGAAGCAGCCTGAGGCCCGTGCCAGATGCAGCTGTCCCACAGTCATAAGCCAAATAAACCTCTCTTCTTTATAAATTACCCAGTCTCAGGTAATTCTGTTATAGCAACACAAAACGGACTAAAACAGTGTATCACTAAAAGCACATACATTAGAGCCAGACTGCCTGTGTTCAAACCCTGGCTTTATCCCTGAGAAGCTGCATGATCTTGGCAAGAACATTTATTCCTGTTGTGCTTCAGCTTCTTTATCTATAGAAGAGGAATAATAATAGTGTCTAACTTGCAGGATTGTTGGAATATTAAATCAGATAGTATCAATAAAACAGAAGCATACCTGGTATATAAGAAGTGTTAGGTAATTATCTATTATTATTAACTATATTATGAGCATCTATTATGTCATATAATACTTTACTACGAATTTTTTAAGCATTTGTCTACTATTAAACAGTATTTAACACAGTTTGGGTTTGTTTGAAAAAATACATTTCATTTTAATACCATTTATTTTCTTCTGACACAATAAATAATCCTCTAAAATATAAATTTCTGCACATATCTTTCAATGTTCCCTTAAGATACATTCCTAGTATTAAAACTGTATAATAAAAAATTACCATGTTATCAACTGTTAAATATTAGTAAGATTTGCTTTGGGAACCAGGAACACGATTCAGATCTCCTGGTGATCTTAGAAGAGTTGAGGGATTTGGGCTCCTCAGAGAAATATGTTCAAAGATAGAAAAGGTACAGAGACTGGACAGCAACTTTATCTATTTAAAACAATGGCTATACTACAGCCGTGACTCACAGAGGAAAGGACAATGATGCCTTTGTGCTTCAGCCAGGCATAAAAACAGGCACACCATGAATGATTTTGAAATACTAGATTGGTGGGTTTTTTTTTTTTTTTTTTTTTTTTTTTTTTTAAGTTGGTGCCATCTGTTACCATATGAACTGCGAGATTTCGGCTTCTCTCTGGCACAGAGCCCTTAACCAAACAGCAAAGCCATGGCTTTTGGAACCAGCAGGAAATGAAATCAAATTTACAGACCCTTGGCACATCAGACACCACATGTGTCACTTTCAGAGTCTAGTGCACTGTTTCTAAGCTGTCCAAGCTCATGTGCTTATGAAGCCTTGTGTTCCTCTGCAGGGCAAAGAGTTACACATCCACCTGCACATCCACTTGAGGCAGACCCTTCAGCATTTGGGAACCTCCGCCTTATTCTCTATCACAACTTTGCCCAGATGCAGCATAGACTTCTCATTAAGCTCTACTTCATTCTCAATCTCATGCTCTGATAAATACTAAATGTGAGATAATATCACCACTAAAAATTAAGTGGGAGGGCAGCAATTGTTAACATCTCTGATAGCTCACGGAACTATGAAATTTGCTATATTGGAAAATCACGTCTCAATGGAATGCGTGCTTAATATTTGCTAACACCTTTGGGGTGAGGTCATGAGATTTAATATGTACCTCATATTACTGAGATAGTGAAATCAATTAAGTAATGGATCAGACACTCATACAATCCTCTCTGATGGACTTTTATTCATGACAAATAATATGAGTAATAACAGTTATCCCTTAATTTATATCACCTCATTTTATTAGACCCAGATACAAAGACATTGTCTTCGGTGGTAAAAGGAGAATAAGAATACAGATCAATTTCTTGAACTCAGTCATCCCGGGAGTAGGACAGGGAAATCATCCAGTTCTCAAGATAATCTCCCTCAAAAGTTGATTTATTTATCCCATATCACTAATAACAGGGCACTTAATTTCTAATTCTGCAGTGTCATTTGTAGAATCCCTAGAACATTTTTCCAAGTCTTAGTTCACTTTTTCATTTCTGCCTTTGCATCAGATAATTTGTCTTAGAGTTGAGAAAACAAGAACTGAAAAAATAGAAAATAATTTAGAAAACCCAATTTGAGTTATAGTTTCTCATCATTTAACTATTCCTTAAATATTGGGCTGGATTTCAGCTCTGCCTATTTTTTTTCTTAAGTGATCTATTTTCCCCCAAGATTTTTTTTTTTATCTTTTATGTTGATAATATAAAATCTATACCTCTAGCCCTAACTCAACTCTACAGTTTTAAAGTGATATATTAACTACCTACTTGAAAATGATTTTATTAATTCAACAAATATATTTAGTGACTTCTAAGTATACTATTATTATTGCTATTATTGATTACAATGGTAAGCAAAACACACATATTCCCTGTCCTCATGGAACTTATATTCTACTAACACATAAAAACTCTAAAGAAACATATCAAAAGCTAAGATAACCACCTTTATTTTAAACCATGCTTTAATCATTTTTATCTTAATAATGGTTTATGCAGTTGTGAATGTGTATATTTACATACATGTATACACACATAATATACATATTCATTTTCAAAAATCTTTTTGTTTTGGAATGGTCAGATTATAAAGATGAGTCAGTAATTATTTAACTCTTTTTTCTCTTTTTTCCTACAAATTGGAATGTTTCTAATGCCTATGGTACACATCCATCTGTATGTCTATTGGTACCAAAATCTAATATTCCTCAATGTTCACCCCAAATTTGCTTTCCTTCTTACTTTTTTCTGTCTTCATTAATGATGTCATCATATACTTGGTTAAATATACTCCTCCTTTTTTCAAATATCTATTTATGTATTAATTCCTCAAACATTTAATGTGCAATACTATGTTCAAGATATAGTTCAAGATGCTGAAGGTACATAGATGTATAAAACACTAAACTCCTACATCAAACAACTAGACAATGTCCTTCAAATATGTTCTCTTGGTTTTCTTTTTTAAAATACCAGATTTATTGAGATATAATGCACATACCATAAAATTTGCCATTTTAAAGTGTATAATTCAGTGGCTTTTAGTTATTCACATTATTGTATTTAGTTATTCACCATCACCATGACTCATTATAAAATATTTTCATTACCCCAGAAGGAAACCCTGTACCCATTATTAGTCACATCCTATGCTTCCCTCTCCCAGCCCCTGGCAAATACTAATCTACTTTTCGTCTCTGTGATTTTGCCTATTCTGAAAATTTCATATAAATGGAATCACACAATGTGTGATCTTTTGCATCTGAATTTTTTCGTTTAATATAATGTCTTCAAGTTCTTCTAGGTTGTAGCCTGTATCAGTACTTTATTCCTTTTCATGAATGAATAATATTGCATTATGTGTCTAAACCACAATTTGTTTATCCATTCATCCCCTGATGGACCTTTGGGTTGTCTCCACCTTTTGGCTATTACAAATAATGCTTCTATTAACATTTGTGTACAAGTTTCCATGTGGACATATCTTTTCAATTCTCTTTGGTATACAGTGAAATTACTAGGTCATATGATAACGCTATGTTCAACATTTTGAGGAAATGCCAACTTGTTTTCCCAAATGGTTCTACCATTTCACAATCTCACCAGCCATCAGGATTCTAATTTCTCCATATCTTTACTGACACTTACTTTCCATTTTTTTTGTTGTTCTTTATAGCCATCCAAATGAGCATGAAGTAGTATCCCATTGTGTTTTTAGTTGGCATTTCAGTAATGACTAATAATGTTGAGCATCTTTTCATGTGCTTATTGGCCTTAGGATTCTATCCTTGGAGCGATATCTATTCAGACTTTTTACCCATTTTTAATGGGTTATTTGTCTTTTTATTGTAATAGTTCTTTATAATTTCTATATATAAGCACCTCATCAGATACATGATTTACAAATATTTTCCTCCATTCTGTGAATTATCTTTCATTTTCTCGATGGTATGCTTTGAAGCAAAAATTTAAAAAATTTGAATGAAGTCTTATTTATCAATATTTTCTTTTGTCATGTGCTTTTCTTGTCATGTCTAAGAAACTATCATCTAATCCAAAGTCATGAAGATTTATTTATATCTTTTCTTCCAAGAATTTTACAGTTTTAACTCCTACATTTTCATCTATGATCCAGTTTCAGTTAATTTTTGTACATGGCAGAAGGTAGGGGTTCCACTTCATTCTTTTACATGTGGATATACAGTTATTTCAGAACCACTTGTTGAAAAGACTGGTCTTCTCTTTTGAATTGTCTTAACTTTTGTCAAAAATCAATTTACCATAAATGTAGGGCTTATTTCTTGACTCTCTGTTACATTTCATTGGTCTACATGTGTATCCTTTTTCCAGTACCATGCTGTTTTTATTACTGTATCTTTGTAGTAAGTTTTGACATCAGGAAGTATGTTCTATCTTTGCTCTTTTTCAAGATTGTTTTTATCTACCCTGAGTCCCTTACTTTCCCACATGTGAATTGTAGAATCGCCTTGTCAATTTCTGCAAACAAGTCAGCTCAGCTGGAATTTTGATAGGGATTGAGTCTGAGAATCAATTAGGGGAATATTGCCATCTTAATATTGTCTTCTGCCTCCTTTTCTTGTCTCTTCTGACACTACTTGGTTTTGCTTGTCATTACCACCAAACTAGATTGATGCTTAATACAATTTCAACAGCTTCCCACTGCACGCTGGATAAATTTCAAACTCCCTACTCTGGCTTACAATAATTTCTGTAGATGAGCTTCGAAGGCCTCCTAGTGACTGAATAAACATTTGCTAAGGACCTTTTATTCTCTAGGCACTATGCTGCATGCTGTGCATACAATGACCAATGCCTTTAGAGAGTTCTCAATATAGAAAATGATTTTAAAAAAGGTATCGTGAGGTCACTTGGTAGATAGCCTTGGATACCTTGCTGAGGAGTTTATTTGTATTCTTTCTGAACAGACTAGGTGATACCAGACTTTATCAACTCATATAATTTAGTTGTCCTATGTTTCAATATACACAATAAGATAAGATTATGGTAGATTTTTTAGTGGTTAAAATTAATAAACTCCTTTGGAGAATAAAAAAGATCTCTTTTTAATGGAGTTTTATTTTGCCATATAGTCTAACAGCAATTCCAACTTTCTCAGAAAATTTAAAAATTTAAAACTTTAAAAAAAACCAAAAATGGTAAATGACAACTTTAATAGGAAATCCATTCGTTAGTAACTTGAGTCAATTTAATATGTCCGGATAGCAAAAAAGGTGTTATATATTTTAGGAATAGAGTTCAGATAGCAAAGGAAAAGACAAAGATTTCAGAATACATTATTGCACTCAAGTGTGAAATCAAGACAAGTTATTTAAATATAAACTAATCAGTATTATCACCTGCGATAAATCCAAAGTAAGAAATAATAAATAATACAACTTAGATATTTTCTTGTTACAACTATTTACAATATCCATAGCATGTTATATTTGCTAAACATAGCTTTCCAATTATCTCTTTAAAAACTCCTTCAGTCAAGGTAGAGCCAGTGGTAAATGATTAACAAACATCCCATTTTTATCAAGATTATTTAGTATGTCTGTCCCACTTCACAAGTTCAAATAATGGCTTATATCCCCTCTTCATTTACCTCTCACTAGTCTAGGGGAAGGTGTAGAGTGGCTGGTGAAGCAGGCTAGCTTTATGAGGTTAAGAACTATATTCCTTTTTTCATTCTTGTATCTCCAGTGCCTAGCACAGTGCTTGGTACTTGGTAAATACTCAAAACATTTCACTGACATTAACATGCCATCAATTACTAGAAACATCATTATTTTAAATGCAATCAAGAAGAAAACACACTACCAGTTACACATGACAAATTATTTCTTATTATTTTGAATTTTAATTATGTTTATCCAAAACGTTATTTTAGACTTATTTTGACATAGATTTATCATCTACCACTTTAATAAAAATGAAAATAGAGAGCAAACAAGAAAACAAGAGAAGTTGTACTATTCCTAAAAATCTTCATGTGAGAATCCTACTTCCATGTTTGCATTTCAACTCAGAGTTGTTAAAAATCCACGCTTTTCAGTGTAATGTTGTCCTTTGTACCATACATCAGAGCATTGATAATGTGGCATTTTTAGAAAGAGTGCTCCACTATTGTCTCTATGGTTTTTCTTCCAAGCTACTCCCACCTCTGCAATTTTGCTGCTGGTGGTTCCTTGATCTTATCAGGAAGTTTGGTTCCTTGATCTTAGAGAAAGTTTCTAGACTATAATACCAGAAATCACATCTCCTCCTCAAATGGTCTCTAAGTAGTTCATTAATTGAAACCTCAAAAGAATGAAGTCATTCCGTCCTTCCAGCAGAAGTAGCAATCAAGTTTGCACATGTGCAAGCAACATACATACATCACAACCACCACCTGGACAACAGGGTTCACAGTTTCCATCAGTTGAAAAATGCATCCCAATTTTGGAAATGCTAAAATGTGAAAAATGTGATTTTTCAATCAATGAAATATGATATTAAAATAACAGAGGTGTCAGGAGGAAGAGAAGCAAGATAGATGGAGATGGCATGTTTCACATGAAGTAAAATAGATAAGCATTTAGCTCAGTACCCTCTCCTTGCATTCCCTTCCTAGCAACAGAAACTGGAAGGATTCACAGTCATTTACAGGTTCTTCCCATGTGAAAACTCTCACTGGGAAGGCAGTTGGCTAAAGCCTCACTTAAATTTTAATTTATTCTAATAAAATTCTATTCATTAATTTAATTATTATTTATTAATAACCTCCAATATGCCCAGTACTCTTTTAGTTGATGGGAATACAATCATACATCAAAAGATCTACAGAACTTACCTTCTAATGGAGGAAGCCCATATTGTAAATAAGTAGAAATTATTTGAACAAGATCAATACAGAGTAATAAGTTTTGTGATGTTATTAATAGAGGGTCAGGTGGAGAGTTTTTTAGATAGGTGGTCAAAGAAGAACTCTTTAAGGGGTAATACTTACTGACTGAAGGCACAAATGGATGGGTGGGTAAATGTGTGGAAAGAACAATTTAGAAGTACAGTCATCCCTCCGTAGACAAAGGGATTGGTTCCAGGACCCTCCGGTGGATAGCAAAATTGGCGGATGCTCACGTCTCAAAGTTGGCCCTCTGTATTCGCAAGTTTGGCATCCCAATAACACTGTATTTTCAATCTGTGGTTGTTTGAATCTAAGGATGCGGAACCCGCAGATAAGGACGGTCAATTGTATTGCTGACAAAAAATCAGCACGTAAGTGGATCTGTGTAGTTCAAATCCGTGTTGTTCAAGGATCAACTGTACTATCTCAGCACTAAGTTTCCTTTACTTTCCTCTGGTGGAGGTGGGCCAGTTTACTTTTGCAATAGAAATTCCTGCTACATTCCAACTCCGAATTTAAGGGGAGACATCAACCAATTCTCCTCATTAGAAAAGCTGCTGATATCTTTTTCTCTGTGAGTGATTAAGTAATAAAACATAGACAAACTAGGGACTATCTCTCTGAATTTAGGCTTGTGGTCAAAATTAAAGTTAAATATAAGTTATAGTCTGTTTTTGATATCTAGCATTTTTCAGAGAACTATGAATACTGTCTTATTAGTTTTAAAATATTTGCTCTATATAATTACTTGTCAATGATTCTTCAGGCTTTGGTTAAATTTTGTGTTAATAAAGGCAATTGACTTTTAAAATGTAAAAATGCCAAAATTATGAGTTTCGAGAATTTTTAAGAGATTTACCATCCCCAGTCTCAGCAAAAGCTTAAGTTCTGCAGAACATGTGGAGACAGTTTCATTTAAGTGTCACTTGGTGGCAGCATAACAAAATTGCTATGGAAGTTCCTGACTTCAGGGAACTAAGTTCGTTAAGGAAGAGGCTAGTGAAAAACAGTATGTTATGGCTATTCTGTAACATGCAAAATTATGCCAATGTTTTTATAAGTTATCAAGAAAAATATGTTTAAATACCATATTATAAATAGTAAAAAATATATTTTAACTAGTATATCACTCAACAAATATTTACTGTTTTTATTATAGGGCAGAAACTGAGTTAGAAGCTTGGGCTAGCAAAATAAATTAAAGATGGTCTCTATTTTGGGGTAAATTATGTTTCCCCAAAATTCATGTATTGAAATTCTAATCCCCAGTACCTCAGAATGTGACTGTATTTGGACATAGGTCTTTAAAGAGGTAATCAACTTAAAATGAGGTCATTAGTGAAGGCCCTAATCCTATGTGACTGGTGTGCTTAATAAGAGATTTGGACACAGGCACACACAGAGAGAACACCTTGTGAAGACACGTGGAAAAAACAGCCATCTGCAAGCCAAGGAGAGAGGCCTCAGAAGAAACCAAACCTGCCAACACCTTGATCTCATACTTCTAGTCTCCAGAATTGTGAGAAAATACATTTGTGTTGTATAAGCCACCCAGTGGTATTTTGTTACGGCGTCCTAGCAAACTCATACAGTTTCTAGGATTAAGGGGGTAACATTCAAATTGTTAAAAAAACAGAGACAAGTAATTATAAGGCAATGTGATAGGTTTTATAATAGATGTGTGCTCACAATGCTATGGGATTTTGGTTTTGGAGGGATGCATTCTTCCAGATGATTGTAGGAAACCTCATCTAAGAATATTTGATGTGGGACTTTAAAAGTGGGTAGGAATTTTTCAGGCAGAGAAATGGGAATGAGAAGGAAGAGCATTCAGGGAAAAGATAATGTTGTAACTGGAGATGGACAGGCATGGGAGCATGTGGAGTGTCGTGAAAACCTTGAGTTGTTCTGTGTTGCTTGTCAGGAGACAACCCTGGAAAGGGAAGTTTAGAATAGATTTGAAAAGCCTGTAAGTATGTAAAAGGAGATATTTATTGTTCAAACCATTCCTTTCTTGAAAAGGTTTGAGATGGCTTACAATCAAATATGTATAAACTAGGTTAAAATAGGTTAGCAAAAAGGAGAAAAAAAATGGGCAGTAAAATATGATAACCATAACAACCAGTATGTATGCTCAGTTACTGAGCTTAATTTTAATATTTCTAGAGCCAGGAGAAAAAAGGAAACACGTAAGAAGTTGGAGGAAGTTAAGTTTCTCAGAGTATCATTTTCTTAGGGACAAAATTGTGTCGTCTGTGTTTAAAAGAAAGGACAATTTCTACCTTACATTTTTTAATAGGGGAAATTGAGTGATATAATAAATATCCTCAGCAGTATTTTACAGTTCATATAGCAACAGGTTTGACGTCTCTCTTCTCACTAGTCCCTTGTGCACAAGCTGAGTGCTTAACTTCATAGTGACATCCCCTACACATTCCAGTAGGGGATAAACTGATGGGCTCAAGACTGGAGCCAGGGGCAGAGTTTGAAGTACATTAAAAGTTGATGGATAACACGTACCTTCAACAATCTTCCCTAAATAGTGCATCTCTCAGCTGAGCTTTTCATAGGAGATGTTAAAGAATGTCAAATTTATCTTGTAAGCATTGGGAAGCCATTACAGATTAGTAATCTAAGAACCAAGACTATCAGATGAGGGTTTTGGAAAAAGAACTCTGGCCATCTGTAGAGGGCTTTAGCAGAGGTTTAGAGACTTTCAGAGCAGGAGTGCCTGACTATGGAGGCAGCAGCAGCTTATTGTAAGACCATGGCCTCACTACTTTTGAGTACCCCAGTGTCAAATACCACATTGCAGTTGAAATACGAAACATTAATTTCCCTGGCAAAATAGATTTATTTATTGTTATAGTGCATACTTAAGATATTGGAGGATGTACTGGTAGTCACTAACCAATATAATTTTAAGTACACATGAATAATATTGTTTAAATAGTAATGAACTGATAGATATTTCTAATATTTCTTCAGAGTCCATCAAAACCTGAACTTAGCAAAGTTTGAAAGAGTCCCACAGAGAAATAATTTATGATTTCTACTTATAATTATCTCCTTAACTGTTTGTTTTAATATTTCAAATTCTGTTGTCCTAAATATCAAGTACTTTTAAATACCTTTAAATTTCATTTACATTTTCCTTTAAATACCTTTCCTTTAGAAACCATACATTTGATAATATTAAAATGTCATTTTTAAACACTTTAGTACTTTTGGAAATAAACCTAACAGATTAAAAAAGTGATGCCACTTATAATTTAGTTCATTAGAACCGTTATAGAAATAATCATGTGTGCCAAAGTGTTTTCATTAATTAAGCTCATTTCAAAACATATACCTATAAAACATACTTTCAATAGCAAATTTTAGTAAGGAAGAAGATATGTCTTAAAGGTCAAATTAGGTGTCATGTTCAGAAGAAATTAAAGGTGGTTTGTTTGAATTAGTTTGTTGATTTTGTGATAAGATGATTTGGATGGGCAAAAATCCATAATGGAACTCTGTCATTGTTTACCATATCACCTAATCTTCCTATAAAATATTTATTCTGAGAAACTACCAGTGGATAATATGTCATATCATAAACTGACAGCCTGAGATAAGACCTTATGCTCCTTATAGAGTAATATCATTAGAAATGACATTGAAGTTAATTTGTCTTGCCTTTCATCTAAAATATCTCTAAAGCATGGTTAATGTGTTACTAGACTACGTGTCCTTCAGTCTTAGAGAGCAAATATATACATATGTACATACACACACACATATATAAATGTGTGTGAATCACATATCATATATATGATAGCCAACAAAATTGGGCATGTTGATTGGCCTTCTTGGTAATAGGCCTTCTTGATAAGGAGGCTTGGGAAAAGCATAGAATCTCCATTCATGCTCTTTTATTGATATCACCAGTTTCACCGAAGGTAAATTCTGATAAAATTGTACAGCATAATAAAATCTTTAACAGTAATTGACTAGCAGGTGAATGTCTAAAGCACCAATTTTTATCTGGTGCATGTGTGTGTTTAGCAAATAAATATGGAATTTTGTTAAGTTACCCAAGATATTCAATATCCAAATCACTGAATCATATGCAAAATGGGAATCGGGAGGGGTGGAGTAGAGTATTGGTTTTACGTTGATAATCACAGGGTCTGTGAACATTGTACTTATAATCTATTATTCCTCAGGCACTTTGGTGAGGGGAGAGGGAAGGTTGAAATCTGCTAGACTGAAACTGCCAGGAAAGATAGTTTATCTGTATTCTTGGAAAAGCTCCAGCTATATGTAGCATTTACTCTTTATACTTCATTGTAGTGTTCTAAACCCTGGACAGTTATGGTGTATATAGCTAAAAACATCTGTGAGTTACTCTGAGTCCAGCTCTTCCTTTCTAGTTTTCTAAGGCTAGAAAGAAATCTCTACATTTACAATGCCCAGATACTGCTGCTGAGCACCTGTCAAGCTGTTTACCGATGTCATGGTAAAATACCAGGAATAATTCCCCTTTCAGCTTCTCAAGCTTCATGACCATCTCGTAGTGGGGGAAACACCAAAAGGCCAATGTGAGCCATTACACGATTTCAAAATCCTAGAGCCCACATGACATTGCGGAGAAATTCATTAAATAGTCACATTCTTTCTGTACACCTGAGCTATGTGTTCAGAGAATATTTAGTGGTGTAGCCCACAAAAGTTCACAGTGCTCATTTGCCTGGGTAATGAAAGTCCACCTGATGATCAGGCTCTAAGCAGGAAGTGATTCTTAACTTTAAAGAGTACTCAAAAAGGACTCTCTTGTAGGTATGATGATGCAGATCATAAAAGGAAAATATAGATAAAGAAATATCAACAGCAAAAATGCAGACATGCAGTATTAAATGAGAGAGACGACATTATCTGCAATGTGATTTCCTTGGCCCATTTGTTAAGAGCTTTCAGATCTTAGAGAAAGTATTTGGGGGACTGATGTCAGCACATACAGTAGATTTTTAAAGATAATTGTGTTTGAGTATTTATAGTAATTCATGAATATAGTTTTCAGAGTATGAGCTCAATCACTCTAAAAAATTTCATTTTGGGGGCTTTGCTTTTTTATGAAGGCTTTGATTAACGAATCCATTCTTCTGTAGATTCTGTCAAATTTTTAACCACATGAAATGGAGTAAATAATAATGGCTGTAACACTTGAAGTGGTACTTGGCTAATGAAGATTCCAACGGGAGAATATTGATGCATTCATACCTCACTCCTCTACAACTTTAGTCATTCTTATCTCTTTGATATGAACTACTGTCTAGATTTGAGAACTAATTTGACCATGTAGCTATTAATCATCTCATTTTGATTTTTAACCATTTTATATATCTTGGTTTTCATTACAAAATATGATAATTAGTTTAAAAGGGACCTAATTCTCCTTTGGTATGTCATAAGAAAGGCTTTAGAAATTGAACTAAACATCTATGGCTTTATGTCACTTTTTCATTTGACATAAAACCATAGATCTATATGTTTTACTTTCGAAATCTTTCTATAATATTTGCATATGTGGGCTCTTGACCTTAAATGTGCCAACTTAAAACTATCTCTGCTGAACTTTACCTTGTCATGATACAGGATTTTTTTTTCTCTTTTTACAATGAACCATGACACTTCAGGGACATTTTAAACATTTAGTTTGCATACCCACTCTGAGATGCTATGAGTATTCAAAGCAGTTATAAGAATTAAGTCTATATATAAGTACTTAAACACTTTTCTTTGATTTATGAAGAGAAATTTTGAGTTTACTGCTCTATGCTTGAATTTTGAGGTTGCCATGATGGATTTAATCTGAAAACTTGTCAGGGTACCTCACAACAACGTATCAACTTATACTAAGCAGCAGGAATGTTAGGGAATTTAGAATCTGCCTTAGAACAAAAAGGAAAGTTACTAAGGAGTTAGTGAGGAGTGTGGTACCAGAGGATGCTTTACTGAAGGCAATTTTTGAACAAATGCTTTATCAGATATTCTCCTTGAAATAGCAGTGTAAAATCATAGTTGCAACTAGTGCGCCCAGATGGACACAGTATTAAGATACATTCTAAAAATGGTCATGTAATAACTGAACTCCTTAACTGCTGACTAGATCTAGAGGTTACTTCCAGAGTTAGTGATACTGAGGAGTCTAGGTAAAGAGCTAAGATCTGGATTCAGCGAGAGGCTTCACCAGAAGCTGTCCCTGGAAATGCAAATTGTGTCAGGCTGCAGAGAAATCACTGTCTGGCAACTCCAGTTTTCTTCCATCCTCACCAGCATCATCTGTGAGAAAAACAGTTTTCCTCCCACCTTTACCTAAGGAAAAAATAGATGTAATTGGATTTCTGTACATATTATAAGCAAAAAGAAATAGCAAGCATATGAGATATGATATAAACCTTGGGGATCAGAATCTTTGGATGAGGGTTTAAGGTAATTGTTGGAATCCTACATTATTACTTAGACATAGCTCTTTCTTTAAAACAATATGGCCTGAAGTGGAATGGAACTTTGAAGGTCAAAGTCTCCTGCTGGAATTCATTTAAAGGGTCAAATTATTTATACATTCAATTCTTGGGTAAAAACATTACTTTCCGGGCCAGCCTGGTGGCGCACTGCTACAGTGCGCCGCTTGAGAGCGCGCCCGCCGAGGGTTCGGATCCCACATACAGACCGGTTCCCGCTCATTGGCTGAGCGAGGTGTGCGAGCAACACCGAGGGTTGCGATCCCGTTGCCGGTCCCAGTCCGGTACGGGCGCGACACTGAGGGTTGCGATCCGTTGCCGGACACAAAAAAAGACAAAAAGGAAAAAAAAAAATTACTTTCTTGAAACATCTTTTGAATATTTCCATTTAAATAGAGGATTGGGAGCTGCCTTACTCTAAAACATGAAAATAAATATGGCCGTAATGCAAGTTCCATCTATTCCTGTTCACCCCCCATTGAAATTTTTGAGTTTGAGTTCACATTCCTACAAAATAATAATAATAATAATAATAAGGCTAAATAGTTTGTTTTAAAATTATGCAAGTTATCTTTGGGGAGTTGGGGTGAGAAACTGGTTATGAGTCAAAATTTTAAAGAAAATTTAAATCCACTTCAGGATGGAAGGTGAAATAAAAGCATATTACTGTATTGATGGAATACCGTATGCATTGAAAAAATGCTAAGCATTATAAAACATATTGAAATGATTCAAATAGGAAATAGACAAAATGTTAGATTTCATGTAAACATTGTCATGGAAATGTTGAAGTTGCCAACACATGTAAGCTAAATTTTCCCACTGCTCTTATAAAACAGGTTCTTCTCTTTCTCTCTGAACACCGACATGTGTTCTCAGTACAGAGACAAGTCACTCAAAACAGAAGGTGTGTAGCTTCTCTTGGACTGTTTCCCAGCACAGTGGCCTCCGGTGCAATCTCTGGCTATAGAGCATGAGTCAGTTCAATAGTGCAATAAACATTTTTCCTTTCCTCCACGTTAGTGGCCCAAATAGCAATTTGTCCAAGAAATTGCCTGCTGGTGCTGTAATCTCAAATCCCACTTCAACTAGAAGAAAGGTATTCATGTCCACAAACAAATAAGAGCAGGGACATATCTATTGAGACAGCTGAACACTAAACCACTAATTGCTTAAAGTAATTTGGAAACATTTTAGGAATCATAATACGGAGAAGAACATGACTTAAAGAAATTAATAAGTAAATAACAACAATTTGAATTATTTCTACCTAATCTAATTTCTGTTAGGCATTTACTAATTTTATGGAGCATTATCTCTCAGAGGTAAACAAGCCAGGTATAAGGTAATAATCATTTTCTTTAATAAGAAAATAAGGGTTACATTAAAATCAGAAAATAGTAGTCACAGCACTGTAAGAATAAAATTCTCTACAATTATCTAAGAGAATTGCTCAGAATACTAATAACCTCAGAATTAATTCAAAGTTGAGCACTTTTTTAACTTTACCCTGATTCAAAAAAAAAAAAAAAAATTCACTGACAAGGAAAAACAAAGCTTTAGTTAAATTGATTCATTGTGACCTAGCTTCCTTGTTCAGTCTCTTCATTCATCCGCCCTTAAATATACTCAAGGTTATGACCCCATATATATGTCATATTATTTGTTATACAATTTTCTTGTGATAATCACCTTCATTTTGTAGATATGTTTCTATGCCCTGTCTTGCTTAATTGAATTCTAATGGATTTTCTTCTTTTACCTAACAATTTCGATACATGTGATATAAACTCTGATTATTCCAAAGATTATAATATACAGGATGGAAGAAGAATAAAAGGCAATAGATGTAGACAAACCTTTTAAGATTTGTCTTGAGAAAGAAACTAGTTTAGAGTTTGTTTTTATTTTTGCTTTGGTTGCATTTTTCTTAAATTCCCTATAGTGACATTTAAAAATATATTTACTTAGAATTTTTAAAAATTTTTTATTATTTATTTATTTATTTTTATTGAAGCATAATTGATTGTATATATCTGTGGGGTACAGCATTGAATATCGATATCTGTGTGCCATATGGGATATAATTATCAGGATAATTAGTATACTCATGTTTATAAAATGTAATCAATCTTTGTGACCCTTAACTAATTTCCTTCTGACCTCTTCCTGCTCCCCCTTTCTCATCTCTAATAACCACAGTTCTGTTCTTTTTTTTTTGAAAGTTCAATGTATTGTTATGATTCTTTCTTTCTTTCTCTTTCTTTCTTTCTTTCTTTCTTTCTCTCTTTCTTTCTTTCTCTCTCTCTCTCTCTCTCTCTCCTTCCTTCCTTCCTTCCTTCTTTTCTTCCTTCCTTCCTTTCTCCTTCCTTCCTTCCTTCCTTCCTTCCTTCCTTCCTTCCTTCCTTCCTTCCTTCCTTCCTTCCTTCCTTCCTTCCTTCCTTCTTTCTCTTTTCTTTTCTCCTCTCCTCTCTTCTCTCCTTTCCTTTCTTTAAGCTCCCACTCATGAGTGAGGACATGCAGTATTTCTCTTTCTGTACCTGGCTTATTTCACTTAATATAGTTTTCTCTAAGTTCATCCATGTTGCTGCAAATGGCAGAATTTTTTATTTTACAGGGGAGTAGTGTTCCAATGAGTGCATATACAACATTTTCCTAATGCAGTCATCTGTCAATGGACATTTAGTTTGATTCCAACTCTTGGCTATTGTAAATAGAGCTGCAATAAACACAGGAGTGCAGGTATCCCTTTGAAATGATGATTTCCATTTCTTTGAGTATATACCCAGCAGTGGGATTGCTAGATCGTATGGCAGTTCTATACGTAGTTGTCTGAGGAACCTCCCTACCATTTTCCATGATGGCTGCACTAATTTATAGTCCCACCAACAGTATAGGAGGGTTCCCCTTTTACCACATCCTTGTCAGCATTTGCTGTTCTCTGTCTTTTTGATAATAGCCAGTCTACCTGGGGTAAGATGGTATTTAAATATGGTTTTGATTTGCATTTCCCTGATGCTTAGTGATGTTGAGCATTTTTTCATTTGTCTGTTGATCATTTGTATATCTAATAGTTTGTTTTTAAATTAAAATACATTAAGTTACTCAATTCACTCTCCTACTACTGAACGTTTGTTAAGAACTCAGCATGCACAGTGGCATGAGCCAACCTTGTTTTAAATTGGAGAACTTCAGTGCTCTAAAAGAGTTTCACTAGAGACTGTTTGTAATCTGCTGATAACATGATTAAAATGTGACAAAATTTAATTTATCAGGTACTTTACTGTTTATGATCTACTATCTAGAAAATAAATCCGTTAAGTATACTTGTGTTCATAACATATGGAACAATTTTTCTTTAGTCTCTGAATGTAATCTAGAAAGACTATGATTAGAAAAATACCACCACCAGTGTTAGATATCCAGGTATATTCATGTGTGCAAAATTCACTACTAAATACAGACTAAAGGATTCTAAAGATATAGCAATTTACAGGGGGATGATGAAAATAAGGCTTTTATTATTAAAGCAACCAAAAGAAGAAAAGGGTACTGTTGTCCAAAATTGTGTGTATCAATATCACCAGGAAAACTTAACTAAAAACTCAATTCCTAAGCTCCATTATTGAGAGATATTTCAGGAGGTCTTGGGTGGGACCCAGGGATCTGCATTTTAATAAATACTACAGGAAATTCCGATGCATTTAATTTTAGGATTATAACAAGGGTAAGAAACTAATTATTGGGTAAATATTAAAGAAGGAGTTGGTGAAGCAGAATACAGATGGGAAAAGAGTCATTAGCAAATAAAGCTGCTGATCCTGTTTCCTACTTCACGGGGTAAAGGAAAGCAGCCAGAAAAGAATTCCTAAAAGGTCTCCCAAAACATGTGTCCATTCAGTTGCACCTGTGACCCTATGTCAAGTAAAATGTGTTTCTATGAGCAAACTGTGCCCCTGTCTAAGGATCAATCACTCCACTTAACTAACAGAACCTGTCCTCTTTCACTAACTAAAGATTCCAGTAAGTCTGTCCTTTCTACTGAACCACCATGTTTATGTCTTTGTTCTTTTATCATCATCAGGAACATGAAGTATTCTCATATTTCTCTCTCTCTCACACACACACACCCCTCTCCATTTCACTTTTCCACTTCCCCCTTCAGCTACTTTCCTAATTTTATTTCTCTCTTTACAATAAAACGACTCCCCCCACTATTGTCTTTGATCACTGTTTCTAATTTCTCTACTTGCATATTTTCTTGACCTCTCTCAAATCATGATTTTTCCCTCTCCAGAAAAACTGCTTATAAAAAGATTGCCAGTGATCTCTATGTTGCTAAAACCAATGGTCAGTTCTCAGTACTCCTCCCACATGGCCCAATACCAGCATTTGACCTAGGTCATGCCTTTAGATTCAATATCCTCCTCACTTGGCTTCCTGTATATTAAAAGTCATTCTTCCTCAAGCTCCTTTGCTTCTTTTCTTCCCATTCCTTTCCTTTCTCTCCCACCACCATCTGTCCTTATCTCTCTTATTTGTTTTATTAGGGATTTCATCAATTCTCCTAACTTTTCATACCATCTACATGCTGTCGACTCCCAAATATATATCACTGGCTGAGACCATCTCCCATGACCTTCAGACACATATTTCCCATAGCGTTTCTTAAATGCTCAATGCATACCTTACATTTAATATTCTTGGAAATAAACTCCTAATTATCTGCACTCCTCTCATAATCTCTACTCCAACAGCTTTGCCTGCATCAGCAAATGGCAACTCTATACTTGCTCAGACAAAAGAGTTGCTCAGACAAAAAATCTTGAAGTCATTCTTGCCTTTTCTTCTTGTCACATCCCATATCTGATCCATTAGAGAATCCTTTGGGCTCTACTTTTCAAATATATTTAGAATATCATTTCTTACTGCCTCTTCTGCTAACATTCCACTCTAAACCTTTCATATCTGCCTCTTGTGAGGCAGCCAGAGTGATTCTATTCATTTAAAGTTCAGGTCATGTCATTCTTCTGCTCAAAACCCTAAAATCCCTGTATCACTGAGAATAAAAGCCAAACCCTTATAATAACTTTCACTAGCAAAACTAGGACAAGTAAATTCAAGTCAAGCTGAGCCAAGTCAAGTCAAGGCGTGTCAATCAATCAAAGCTGAAACAATTCTAGTCATGTCAAGTCAGGTCTCAATAAGTCAACACAGGTCATTCCAAGTCCTAGACGATCTCACCACCCATCTTTCACTTTTTTACCTCATCCCTTCCTACTCTTCATCTCACTAAGCTCCAACCACAGTGGCCTCCATGCTATTCCAAAGCTCTGAAATCATGATCTTTGCCCCCCTGTTCTATCTGAAATGCTTCCCCCAGAAACCCTATTACTTTCTCACTTATTTATTTTCTATCTTTACTAAACCGTTACCCTTTCAGTCAGCCTTGCTCATCCTATCTAATACTGTGACCTCCCCCAGCCACACCATTCCAGCCTA
Organism: Galeopterus variegatus; assembly: GCF_000696425.1. Taxonomy (NCBI): domain Eukaryota; kingdom Metazoa; phylum Chordata; class Mammalia; order Dermoptera; family Cynocephalidae; genus Galeopterus; species Galeopterus variegatus. Next base: position 351,408 of record NW_007726703.1, on the reverse strand, counting down.
CTTCTCTATCTTTTTTGGCTTTGGATTCATAACTAATAACATAGATTTTACTTATACATTTTGTTCATTGTCCTTCTCTTGTCTCCCTCAAAATACAAGCTTCCTAAATATACAGATTTTTGTCTCAATTATTAATTACTGTGTTCTAGAGCAGTGCTTGACACAAATTAGGCTCTTAAAAATAGTTCTTGAAAACTTAATGAATGGTGTTGAGTATTGAAAAATTATGATTATTGGGATTTCCATGAATCTGGATAAAAATCTGTTAGTTAATATCAAAATGTGGAAGGGCACCTGATGATGAAGTAATGCTCAATGTGCAGTGGCACTGTGCAGGGCAGCCTCCTCTCTCCTCCAGCTGCTACCTTCTTTCCTATAGCTTTTATACAACATTATCTAGTCATTCTTAAAGGAACATTTTTAAATGTCCCGAGAGAATTTTGGTGAACTAAATACTTTCCAAATAATACATTTGAAACATGTATGAGAAAATTCAATTATAGACTTCCTCCTCCGCCCACCCCTACCTTAAAGATTGCCTTAACTAAAAATATATGGATCAAGGAATATATTTAGGGCTTGTGAGGACACAAGCACACTACCACCAAAATTATTATTGCTTATAAGCCTTTCTGAAGTGAGAATGGTAAGCTTGATATGGCAATAAAAAAATACACAAGAAGGAAGAAGATTTCCCCTTCTGAAACATAAACTCCAGTTGTAATTAGATTTTAACAAAATTAGGGCTGGGCCACCACCTACATGCCCCCCCCCCTTTTTAACAGCTGTATTTGCAGGACATAGCAAAGTCCTAGATACATAGAACATTCTCTCTCTCTCTCTCCCCCCACCCCACCAACACCCCATGGAATGGTCCAAAGAGAATAGAATGGTCTAGAGAGAAAGAGAACAAATTGAATTAAATCAGATGACTACTCTGAAACTAAACAAAATACAATAGATTCTATTTTGGCATTGTTTCTTAAAGGTCATCATTGAGACTGACTAAAAATCAAATAGGATAGAAAAGAGTCAATTCTATTTGTTTATAAAAAGCCTGGTTACATAAGAGACCTGTTAGCTTAACTTTTACCTATGAAACTCTTCAAATCAATCTACTAATAACATCAATTTTGATACTTTGTTTGAGTCACTGTGCTAGACAATCTACATACATTATTCACTTTACTCTAAAGAGAAGTCCTATGACCCAGAAGTCTCTCTGACCCTTGGTACCCAAACTGCTTAGCAGATTTCTATACATTTCACATGCATTAAGCCCTACAGACTCACAGAATATTATCCCTGAGAGGGATTTTAGTAAATTTTCATTGTTTTTGTTCTTGAGAAACTGTCTTTTAGTCTTCCCTGCTAAACATACTCTAATTTTCCTCTTGATGATCAATTTTTCTCACACTCTTAGTCCTTGGTCTTCTGGTGACATAGTTCTAAGCCAACCAACATGGCTCATTCACCTGGGTACAGTGATGTACATGGGTTTAGAGATGTACATGTGACACAGTCAAAATCATTATGATACACTGCAACTTTTACTGAGACTTAATGAAAAGAAAATTTTGCATACTTTTCTGCACTTTAAACCAGAAAACGTTTAGCCCTGGGAACTGTTGGCAGCATTTTGAGACTATGAAGGGAGAATTGCCCCCAAATAAAACTCACACAAAGAAATAAAATGTACATAGAGAAACTGGGCTCTAATTATATCACTCACGTGTTGGACACAGCCTTGCCAATCCCTGGACCGTTCTCTCATGTGACATAATAAATTCCTTTTATTGTTCAAGCTAGTTTGAATTGGATTTTTCTATCACACAAAACACAAAGTTTTCTAAATGATACAGAATTCTTAGTATTTGCAATTTTAAGCATATCACTTTAAAAATAAAACTTTATTCATAATAGTAGTGTTAACGAAATTTGATTCATTAAAAAAAATCTGATCCTAATTTCCACCAAGAAATATTCAGTGTTAGATAATTAGATAGGTCAAATTTGGATGCATGCTCCTGAATTCAAGTGATATAACGAAGTATCACAAATACATCTTAAACCCTTGTACCTATTTCTTAATTTGATATAGCATTTTAGTACTAAGTTGATTGTTGAGAAGAAAGTCTCAAGACTGCGAGAGGCAGAGAACATATTGTTAATGATGGTATAGAGCATGGAATCCAGTAGTTCTGGGCACAAGTAGAGGGATGGGAATGGAAAAGGCAGGAGTGGAGTCAAGATTGGGTAGATACATGGGGTAAGGAGTGATTGAGAAGACAGGCTTTCTTGAAATTTAACAGGGAACTATGATTTTTGCTATAGGCAAAAGGATGTCAGAGTTACTAAAATGTGGAAGGAGTGGGGAGGGAGTAAATTTGTATTGTTCCATAGGAGGCATGTCAAGTCTGAAAAAGAAAAAAATTATGGGCAGTATATGCTAGCTAGTTGTATGCTTCCTACTTTGACATTTGGCAAATTCTTTCTATCCTCTCTATGTCTTTCTTTTTCTTCTCTCATCATCATTTCAATCTTTAATGTCCCCCATCCCCACCACTGCTGCCAGCTTAGACTTTGCTTTTCTCCATTTGTCACTTTCCAGTGGACAAAATATTTAGAATAATAATATCAACACTTGTATTCATATTTGAATCAGTATATTCTAGTTTATAAAGTAGTTTCATAAACAGTTTCGTGGGACCCACTGAGAAATATATAATATTATACACACACACACAACAAATATGCACAGGTACATATAAGCATATATATATGCATATAAGTACATATATATGTATTTCTGTATTTGAAAATCTTGCTTTGCCCTTCCAAAGAAGCTGAAGTTAATTGTCATTTGTTTTTAACCTTGGGAGGATTTTGATTTTCTTGTTCAGATGGTCAGTGACCTTGATTTATGTTTTTATTCTGTATTTCACCCCACCCTAATCCTCTTGATTCTGAGGCTTATGGTGTATCAGATCAATTCTATCTCTTTAACAGAGTTATAGGTCACACAGCAAGAAAAGAAAGTAACTAACATTTATTAAGTACAAATTATGTGGCAGACACTCTGCAAAGCCCTTTATATTCACATGTAATCCTGACAATTACCCTGTGTGGTGAGTATTATGAATCTTATTTTATGGACGAGGAAACCAAAGCTCACAAAATTTAAATAAGTTGCCCAGGGCCATATAGCTAGTTAGTCACAGAGCTGTATCTACAAGTTCATATTCTTTCTATCTACTATAACAAATTACATTTCTAAGTTAATGTAGTAAAAAATTGTGGTTTTTAGAAAGGCTTCTGATGTTATTGTCAAAAAAATGAGGTGGCTGGGCCGGCCTGTGGCTCACTCGGGAGAGTGCGGTGCTGATAACACCAAGGCCACGGGTTCGGATCCCATATAGGGATGGCCGGTTGCTCACTGGGTGAGCGTGGTGCTGACAACACCAAGTCAAGGGTTAAGATCCCCTTACCGGTCATCTTTTAAAAAAAAAAAAAAAAAATGAGGTGGCTAATTGGACTCTGAGTATAGACCACACTGACTTTCCAATAGAATATAGTATGAGCCACAAATGGAAGCCACATATGTGTTTTGTAAAAATCTTAGTAAAGTAAAAAGCTGCAGCTGAAATTAATATTTATAATACATTATATTTCATCTGAGATATTAAAATTATCATTTCACCATGTACTCAGTATAAAAATTTCAATGAGATACTTCATTTTTTTTTCTTTTTTCATATCAAGTCTTGGAAATCCAGTATAAGTTTACACCCACAGCCCATCTCAATTCAGACTAGCCACTTTTCAAGTGCTCATTAGCCACACATGGCTAGTGGCTCTGGTATTGGACAGCACAGGTATGTACCAGCCTTAATAGGCCCCAAACTGCTCCATTCCTTCCCCTTGACATGGAGGCTTCTTATAGAGTCAAGTACAATCAGCGATTCATCCTCCTTTGCATTTGTTTACTTACTGGAGTGAGCCTGGCTTCAGCTTCCAGCATGCCAATTCAGTTAGGACTAGTGATAAATCACCCTCTCCTAATCCTCCAGTTTTTGCTTTACTTAACCTCTCTGCTTCACTGTGACCAGTGCTGATCACTCCCTTCTGCCGCAAAACTCTTCTCTGTGGATTTCTGTGAATTCACTCCTAACCGGTTCTTCTTTCACACCTGCAGCTCATCACTTGGATTCTACATAGGCTCTTCCCTCTTTACATACAGACAGTAGCCCACAGTCATCTTCTTTTCACTCTCTTCTTTTTTGATATTGCTAAACTTCAACTGCCATGTATGCATCAAGAACACCTAAAACTAATCCCCTTCAAGTTTCATCACGAAATCAAACCTATACACATTTAAAATATCATTTATAAAATGTCATACACACACACACACACATACACACACCACTTCCTACTGATTATCAGTAGGTCAAGAAAACTTTTTTTTGCCTTCAAAAAACCCAAGTGGGTTATATTTTACTTGTATAATTAAGTAAATTGAAAGAATTAGGAAAAGGAAAGCCATAAAAATGCTACATAAGTTGATGGATAAGATAGACAAATAGAATGAAATTCCTTTTGTGGAATTGCAACTATCTCAAGGTGAAATAATGGGTATCCTCTTGAATTCTATAATTTCTAACTGTCAGTTTGGCTACTATCAGCAATGCTGCTATCCAAGGAATGTGACCATAAATTCTGGATAAATAACTTATCAAATTCTTACTCAGACACAATATATTAGTCATGTGTTATAAACTGCAGAGCAAAGAAAACAAAAACACCAGAGTATTTATGGATTCCATTGTACTATGCATTAATTTTCAGACTGCTTTAGTACAATGGGTGCTTTTGCAAAGGAAACAAAGACCATTTTTCACATGAAGTTGAAAGGATAATTAAACAAATTTGCTATATAGTTTTTATTTTTTTCCAGTAAGTTTTCCTTCCATCTTAATTCCACTTGTCCTTCCCAATTCAAACACACTGCTGCTCATGGAGGACAGCACAGGTATGCTGTCTGTATAAGAGTCAGTCTAAAAGAGTTGTGTGATTGTCAGTTCCCCATCCCCCATTAAATAATAAATATGCATTAAATAGGCTGCTTTGATTGGGAACTGCTGTTTACAACCTCTCTGTTTTTCTTCTCTTTTTCTTTTTTTTGGCCACAGTATCTCAGATTTACTGTCCATCTGAAGGGGCTTTCCAAAGCCAGATGTAAGTCTATTGCTATTTCTCGGTATCTTCAGTCATTCTCTGATTTTTTGAGGCTAAGTTCAAAACATCTATTCAGCTTCTTTCCCTGTTTTCCTGCATTTGACCATCGATTCCCAGATTATACACAGATAAGTTTGGCATGGATGCCACCATCTATTATTCATACACATCCAATCTCATAGAGTTGCTTAGAAGGGGAATACTAAAGCATATGAATGCTGGTGTGAATACAGGATAGTTGTGATGCAATAAACACCCTTCAATTTCCATGGTATGACTGTGTTTCAGACGCTTGCTTTTCGAGCTAACTGGCTTCCAATATCCATTTCTGTTTCTTCTTTAGTAATAGAATTTTGGATAGTGTGTTCAGCTAAGGCTCCCAGCCTTACCTTCATGGTTGGCTATGGTAATGTAACTAAGTCTGGCCAATGACGTATAAGCAGAAGTATATGTGCACCCATGGGAAATCCTCCTTAAAAGGTAGTGGTCAGCACAACCTTGAATGTTGACACCACAGGTGGAACTCTAGTCATCATCTTGACCCTTGATTTGGAAACCCCAAGTGGAGAATGAGAAAGCAGAAAATATGAGCCACAATAACAAGGTAAGAGCTCTGACAGTCTATTTATGAATTGTTGAGGGATAAATAAACTTCTAGCATATTTAAGTTATTTTTATTTTTATTTTCTTGTTAAATGAAGTTTTAAGCAGGTAGGTATAATTGATCCACGTTTCCCAGAAAAACTGACAATCATAATGTTCTCAACACCTAAAATTTAGTTTCAAATGTGATTTGTTAGTACTATATTTGCTTGTCTGCTTTGCAGAGGGCATGGCTGACTATTTGGTTACATTTTCAATTGTGTAGATTAAGTAATAGAATTGATTTGGGTTTTGTCATCTTTTCTCCATGCTACTGAGAAAATTCACAGGTATGTTTCAGATGATCCTGCTGTAGATGCTTGCATATTCTGAATGATTATCAGATCACAACTCCATGCATCTCTGCAGTAATTATTTAATAAATATGTATTGCTTATTGTTTTAGGGAGTAAAAGAATGTTACTTTATTTTAATATGATTTTTCATATATAAAAAAACCCTGATATACAAATAACATGCACATAAAATTTATGCATGGTGCTTTATTTTTAATAAAGTAAATGAAATCAAGAAACATTTGAGAGTATTTCTAAAGATAAAGTCACAAAGAAAACAATATATTAAAAACCCTCATAAATTACTAATCTTATTTTTTAAGATCATAGTTTTTAATAATATTTTATGGAGTATGAATATTTCTTCAATTTACCCTTCAGAGGTCTAACACATGAATTTTTGAAAGATGTTTTATACTGTATTGAAATTTGTATATTAGATCACTTTCCCACATTTGTTTATATCTACAACCATACATGTTTAAAGCAATTTTGCGGGACTTAAATAATCATATTTTCTTAGGTTAAATAAAAACAATTTAGTTCATAGAATAATAGATAGAGATGATTCCTGTTTTAGAACAGTAGTAATTTTTGCAAAGATATTTAAAAAGCTGACTTAGGTGAATTGCTTTATTTTTTCTCCATTTTTTAAAATCTCAAGTGCAGAGTAAACATGTAGTCATGTGTTGAGGATTCCTTACACACCATAAAATAGGAAATGATGTAGATCAAAGGCAAAGTTAGTGGTGGATTCAGGTAATGAGTTACCACAGACCCAAATCTTTTCAAAATTGAAGAAAACCCACTAAAAATGTTTTCCTGTGGTTTTCAAAGTTCTTACAACAAAAGATGCTTTGAAACATGCTGGGAGAAGGACTAAAATACCACACACATAACCTGTTCAGAATTGTGTACTGTGGGCAGATTACCAACTGCCGTGGGTGTATTTTCTGGGTGTCATTATTGAATCTTGATCATTAGACAGACATAATTTGGATAACTATATGCAGTACTGTGGTTCTTTTTACATTTGCATTACTAAAGCTGTTCATTTATTTGCAATATGTGAGATGGTCTACATTCATTTAAACACTTGTACTGTTAATAAGTGAAAATGGATTTGCATTTACAAAACACATTTGAATTTCATTCATTTTTCATTTCATAGCAAGAACCTAATTTCAGCGTTTGACCACCAGGGCATTGGTCATTAAAAGGAAATTATGAAAAGAAATGTGACGTGAATTTATTAACTTTTTTAATGCCTTGACATTATTTAATATTCAATCTTTAGACATAGCCATATATCTGTTTTCCTTAAAAGTGAAAGATGAGGTTGTCTAATGTTTAATAAAACCTGCTAATTCCCTCAGAGTAGATCCAACCACACTTAACACTTCCATGGAACACATTGGAAAATAGTGTCTACTGATGAAATAGGAAAAAGAAGCAGTGCTTCCATAACAGCACACCTTAAGTGAAGGAGCAAAGGATAAATTTTTCTCCCTATAAATTTGTTTGCTTTTACTTAACAGCCTGGATACCATGGTGATTATATAATAGGAATATGTACCAAATTAGCTAGAATACTTATTAGTTCTCCTTTTTCAAAAAGTGTTGTTAGAGACAGGAAAAAGATGATATAAAACTCACAAGAAAACTAAAATCCATAAGAATGAACTAGAGAGCTAATATTCACTGAATGCCTACTATGTACTAGCAAGTAGACTAGGCGGTGACCTACATTTCTTAAGTTATTACTACTGGAAATTGTCTGCCAAATTAACTGTATCAGTGGAGATGCACTTCAGTCTCTTTGGTGGCTCTAAGGTGGTTATTTAGTTTACCTACCCAGCAGCCTTATTCAAGTGCAACTCCTTGATCAGAGAGTAATGGGATGAGATTATTTATTTCCAAAACAGTGGAGATGAGAGGATGAAGAAGTCTGTAGATGGGCCCTAGAGTGTTTATTTTAGCTCACAGTCATTTGATAATTTCTCTTCAACGCTTCGCCTTCTTCACAGTGGAATAAACACGTGGTTAGTTCAAAAACTTGCCATTTAGAGGATAAGGACTTTCAGGATTACTCAATCCACAGTTTACTAATTTTGCATATAATTAAACTAAAGAATGGAAAGATATCAAGAATCACCTAATTGTCAGTGGTAGAGATGGGATCAAAACCCAGCTTCCATGTTTTCCATCTTGTGAATGCCCTGAGGTGCCAACTGTCACCAAGAAATATCAATCTGTTGACCTTAAATCTTCAGAGAGGCAGTGTAGCAGTAGTCAAGAGTCCAGACTCTGTAGCCAGACTGTCAAAGTCCAAATCCTAGTATTGCCACTGTGTGATCTTGGGCAAGTTACTTAAACTCCCTGTGCAGCAAGTGTTCCATCACACCGGGCACAATAATAGCAGTAGAAAAAGAATAGTTTTTTGTGGATTAAGCGACTTTATATTTGTTGAACACTTAAAGTCATGCTTTAAGTATAACCAATTAGTATTTGAAATAATGTCTGCCATCATTAATTTACATGATAAAATTTTTGAGCTCCTACTATGCATTAAATATTGGGGATACAAGGATGAGAAAGATCGGCACAACTTCCCTCTCCTCATTGAGCTTATAGTCAAAGCGGAGGTAAAAATAAGTAATTAGACATTCAAATTGCAAGGCGTTCTATGATAGGGAGGTAGAGAATGCCACTAGAATAGCTAGGGAGAAATAACCCAAATTTGAGGCTTCAGAATTAATGTCCTACAGAAAGTGCCAGAAGTATGAGCAACTTGGTGTGGGAAGTAGGGAGGAAAGTGTTCTTGTTAGGTCAGGCAGTAGGTGCCAAGCCCAGGTGGAATGCATGTGGAGCTGGAGACATCTGCATCTGCAGAGTGTGAGAGTGTGAAGAAAGGAGACAGGAGCGGTAAGTAGAGTCCAGAAAAAAAGTTTATAAACCACGTTAAAGAGTTAATAAAATTTTCAGAAAGAAATAGGGAGCCATTGAAGGATTTAAGTGGGAACTGATATGATAAGATTCGAATTTTAGAAAACTCACACAGGCTACAGAATAAAAAAGGGAAAGAAAGTGGGTATGATGGCATCACGGGAACTCAGAAGCCTATTTATGTAGTTTCAGGTGAGAAATGAATGACAGTTCGAAGGTTTATGGGAGCTTTGTTTTCTAATGGAGCACGTATGATAATCGCTGGACAGACAGAGGTTACCTAGGGTCAACCTAAGCTTTCCCTTAGTAAAGAAGACTCTGATTAACACTACCCTGTGATCTATGGTGGAACAGGAACAGGGTATCTGGCCTCATAGGGATGCTTCTGAGAAGCCAGAGACAAAGTGTCTGGAGTCAGATACTGCGGAATTAAATTCTACTACTTCCTCAGGTATGTGATTTTGGGCACATCCTCTTATAAAAAAGCATCATTATTATTATTATTGTTGTTGTTGTTGTTATTGTTTTATTATGTCTAAAACAGGCATAATAGTATCTATTTCATAGTGTTAAGTAAGATAATATACGTACAGATCTTATTATCTGTGCTTAGCATGTATTAAGCATTCAATAAAATGTAGGTCTTACATTAATTAAGCCCCACTTTTTAAAATATCATTATCAGGAAGTCAAGTTTATTTTCATTTATTTATTGGTGGCTGGCCAGTACGGGGATGTGAACCCTTGACCTTGGTGTTATAATATCATCCTCTAGCCAATCTACTGAACTAACCAGCCAGCCCAGTTTAAAAGCAATGATCTTCATTTTTTTAAGCCATTGAAAACCTTAATATTTTCAAGTTACAAGTCTAATAGCCCATTAGAATACAACTAAATGCCTCTTCAGTATACAAAGAAAAAACAAAAGAAATGCCACTCTAGATAACTTTTATAAAACAGGAGAATTTGGGTTTTTCAGCTCTTTACACAGTCACATACTATTTCCATCATAACTCCTTAAAATTCCCTTGTATCTAAGGGGTAGCTTGGTCTCTAAAAACTGAGAGTCAAAGAACTAAACAGATTATTGCTTTTATTTTACCTTTCTGATTACAAAACATAGATACATCATGTTAATTCTCAGCAACTTCAGATGCTCACCAGTCTCTTCACCTCCTGTAACTTCCAGCAAGATCCATCATCCTTGACCAGAGACATTTCTACAACATAGACCTAAGCATGTCACTCTCTGCCAGTCCCTAACCCTCTATTCCTACTGTCATACCATTCTCTAAACATAAAACGTGTGTTATTATAATCCTTCCTTTGCTCATGCTGATGCCTGGAATGTCATTGACAGTCCCTGAAGTTTCTGTAGAAACTGTCAAGAAACAAAATTTTATGGATGTCACTCCCAGGAAGTCAGCCCTATTTTCGTTAGTATTTCCGAAATCATAACTAACAACAGACTTTTATTATAAACCTAAAAGATATGTCAGTCACTGTGCTACGCACAAGGGATAGAGAAAAATAAGAGTTGGCTGTTGCCTTTGAGTAGTGCATATTCCAGAAAGCAGATGCACAGAGATACATTGAACCCAATGTGAAAAGTGCTACAGCAGCAGAATGCACCACACATTGTGAGAAAGCAAATAAAAGAATTATTAATTCTGCCTTGAGTAAGTATTGAAGACCTAAAAGACAAACTCAATTTGGGAACAGGTAGTTTACTGTTTTGTTTATTTGTTTATGTATGTGGTTGGTATGTGTGTGGATAAAATGAGCATCCTCCAAATATTCATTCATAGGGAAGACATCATTCAGAAGAAGGCATTATTTTTTCCCCAAGATATAGCAAATTTACTGATGATGAGCTTTTTATTTACATTACATAGAGGCATGTTTAGTGCTACCTGACGCCCATTCTCAGAGCTCTCATCGCTGACTCATGGCTGGGAAAGTTCAAGTGAGTGATTGGTTAATGTTAATAGTTCTTTTTATAAAAAGTGCAGATTTTGCTTCCAAACATGTGAAAATTATATTGCAAAATATGTGCTGCAGTTAATATATTTCTCAACCATTTGAACCATATATAACATGATATTAAAATATGCCCTTCATATTAACAGATAAGAATATAATTCTCAAAGATATAAGTAATATGTCTACCTACTTATCTATTTATATCCATTTCCTCATCACATTCTGTTTATTACTCCAATTTTTTCTTGGGTTATGCTCTCATTCTTTCTCACTTTTCATTCAATCTTGCTATTTCTTAATATCACATTTATCATTCTACTCCCATTTTTTTCCTCTGGTATTTTCAGAAATTTAAATAAGGTACTTTTTCTCTCCATCGTCTCTGACAACTCTACTGTTACTCCTTCTGCATTAAAGTCAGGTAAAACAGTCAAGCCCAGACATCCTTCAATAGCAAAGTATATAGATTTCCTTCAAGTCTCATTTCCTCTCCTTTTATTTTTTAATTTAATTTTTATTGAAACATAGTTGATTGTACATATCTGTGGGGTACAGCATTGAATATCAATACTTGTGTGTGACGTGTGATACTCAAATCAGGATAGTTAGTATATTCAACATTATACAAGGTAATAGTTTTTTGTGGCCCTTTACCAATTCGTCTCTGATTTCTTCTCCCTAGTCCCCTTTCCCACCTCTGGTAACCTAAGTTCTGTTCTCTCCTTCTGAAATTTCAAGGTATTATTGTGATTGTTGTATCTTTTTAAAAAAAATTTATTTGTTTACAGATTATTTCACTTAACATGATTTTCTCTAAGTTCATCTATGCTGCTACAAAGCACAGTATTTCATCCTTTTTTTATGGAGGAGTAGAATTCCATTGTATAAATATACCACATTTTCCTTATCCAGTTGTCTGTCAATGGACATTTAGGTTGATTCCAACTATTGGCTCCTGTAAATAGGGTTGCAATAAACATGCGAGTACAGGTATTCCTCCAACATGATGATTTCCATTCCTCTGGTTATATGTCCAGCAGTGGAACTGCTGGATCATATGGTGGTTCTATCTGTAGTTGTTTGAGGAAGCTCCATACCATTTTCAATACTGGCTGCACCAATTTACAGTCCCACTAACAGTGTAGGAGGGATCCCCTTTCTTTGCATCTTTGCTAGCATTTGTTATTCTCTGTCTTTTTGATAATAGCCAGTCTACCTTTGATAATAGCTCAATGTGGTTTTGATTTGCATTTCCCTGATGCTTAGTGATGCTGAGCATTTTTTCATGTGTCTTTTAGCTATTCATATATCTTCTTTTGAGAAATGCCTGTTCAGCTCCTTTGACCATTTTTAATTGGGTTATTTGGGTTTTTTTACTGTTAAGCTGTTTGAGTTCTTTGCATATTATGGATATTAATTCTTTGTTGGGTGCATAGTTTGGAAATATTTTCTCCCACTCTGTCGGTGGTCTTTTAGCTCTGTTAATTGTTTCTTTTGCTGTGCAGAAACTTTTGAGTTTGATATAATCCCATTTGTTTATTTTTCCTTTCATTGCCTGTGCTTTGGGGTCATATCATAAAGTCTTTGCCCAGTCCTACTTCCTGAAGTGTTTCTACAAAGCTGTGTTAACCAAAACGGCATGGTACTGGCATAAAAATAGACACATGGATCAGTAGTACAAAATACAGAACCCAGAAGTCAACACACATACTTACAGCTAACTGATCTTCGACAAATGCACCAAGAATATACAATGGAGAAAGGACAGCCTCTTCAATAAATGGTGCTGGGAAAACTGGACATCAATATGTAAAAGAATGAAACTAGATGCATACCTTAGATATATTCCAAAATGGATTAAAGACTTAAATATAAGACCTGAAACTATAAAACTCCTAAAAGAAGGCATTATTTTTTTACTGGTTATGAATATTCATGGAGAAGAAACTGACTGTCACCACTTGTGCCCAAGATGTGATGGCCAGATCCATACTGGCAGCAAGAAGGCATTATTATTATTTTTTTTTATGTCTTTTGTCTTTTTTCCGTGTCCGGCAACGGATCGCAACCCTCAGTGTTGCCCCCGTACCGGACCGGGGACCGGCAACGGGATTGCAAGCCTCGGCGTTGCTCCCGCGCCTCGCTCAGCCAGCGAGCGGGAACCGGTCTGTATGTGGGATCCGAACCCTCGGATGGGAGCGCCGCCGCGCTTCCCAAGTGGCGCACTATCCAGTGCGCCACCAGGCCGGCCCAAGAAGGCATTATTTTTAAAGGCTATTAAAATCTCCATTTGAATGAAAAGCTAGCTGCCTAGTACTACCAACAATAACACTATTATCATTATTGTGAAAACTCTACAACATGATCATTTAGCAATATCAAGTGCTGGGGAATAGTGGGGTTCCTCACTTCAACTCATATTGAACATTTGACAACCTCCCCAATCTGCTACTTCCCTCCAATTGTAAAATCACCCCAAATAATTACTGATAAGAAATATAGGGCCGGCCCAGTGGCGCACTGCTACAGTGCGCCGCTTGGGAAGCGCGGCAGCGCTCCCGCCGAGGGTTCAGATCCCATATAACAGACCGGTTCCCGCTCACTGGCTGAGCAAGGTGCGGGCACAACACCAAGGGTTGCGATCCTGTAGCCGGTCCCGGTCCCGGTCCGGTCCGGGCGCAACACTGAGGGTTGCGATCCGCTGCCAGTCACGAAAAAAGATAAAAAGGAAAAAAAAAAAAAGAAATATAAATACAAATGTTCAAGCACACATAAACACTCACACATACACACTTGGAAGTCATGTTTTTAAATGCCAGATTTCTCACTGCATCCAGAACATTTACTAGACACTGAAACCCAGCTGTACCTTTTCTTCAAAGATGGTGAACAAAGTATATAGACCAAAAGTAACAAAGAATTATGCCTTAAATTAATAAAGTATTGCTTCTATATTTTTTATATGAAGCTTGCATGGTAAGTTCTAAAGATTTTCAAATAATCATGATCATTGTTCATATCATAATCAGGATGCTGGTCTCTTAAGGAAAAACTGGAAAATACTAACTACCACATAAGGATGTTAACTTACCTCAAGTTACACTATTACATTAATAGATTTTTTTTCTAGGATTTTCTCCCCTAGGGCTGAAAAGCCTACATTTTGGTCTTTTAAAACTTCATTAATTGCTGTGTGCTATCATATAAGGATAGAAAAATATTTTTAAGAAGACTTATAAAAGGTATACTCCCATAAGCATAAATTATGTTGTAATGATAATATGCCTTAGAAGCTTTCTACTGAAAATATTACTCATCCAAAGCAAATTACATTCAGTGTCAGTGATACATCAGATATTCAGCATCCTGTTTTCCTTTAATTACTAAAAAGTACAGGGCAACTTTTAAAAGCAAACACTCCCCTGACATCTGAACACAACCAATAATGAAATGGAGCAGCTGGGATTTAGCCACTGTGACAGATGTTCAAAATCAGAATGTCTACTCCCTTACACACTTAGTCCTCATTTAGGCTGGTGATGACGAGTAGGAGGAGGAGCTTAACAATCCACGGAGCTCACTGAATCTACATCCAGGCCCAAACTCCTGACAGGCGGAAAGAGAATGTGTTTTCACTCTAAAACCAGAATCATGAGTAGAGGTTCTTTTCTTTCCACATTGCCAGAAGTTTAAGGCAGATAAAGCAAAACAATGAAAGAAAGATCTTTTGACATGATATTAATAACAGTGCAGACTCTGAAGCTATGCAAGGTGGGTTTGAATCCTGGTTTCACCTCTTCCCAGCTGTGTGAACTGGGGCAAATTATCGACTGCTTGCAGACCTCAGTTTTCCTGTCCATAAAATGGGAAAATAAGAGTACCTACCCCAAAAGATAGTAGTGAAGATTAACATTTAGACAGTTCCTGGCCATATGGCAAACACCATAAAAGTGTGTTTTTGTTATTATTGTGAAGATTTAGTCATGGATATGAATATAGGCAGAATGTAAACTCTTAGAATTCTTTTCTCACAGACTGTCTTTGTGAGAAATGCCTGGAGACAGAAAAGATGATGTGCTTGTGAGGGGAAACAGTAAGATTGCTCAGAACTTATGGTGTGGGCAGGACATCCAGGTTGCACTCAGGCATCTATTCTTTCTTTTCTTTTAACCTGGTAAAGGGAAATACTGACACCTAAAGAACCAACTGTGACTTCTTTAGGAACACTGACAATTATATGGATAGCAAAATAGAATAATAGCATGATTATGGGCACAAAATGATACAAAGCAAAACCATGATTGTCTGTTGCACTTAAAGAGTTTCAAATCCCGAAGGGTCCACATATGGTGCCTAAGAAGATACTCTATAATTGACTCCCCCCCCACATTTTTTTGTCATATAATAAAAACAATACACTCTTTAGAAGTATTTTGGAAAATACAGTCAAGTGCAAAGAGAAAGAAATAACTTATAACGCAGAAAGATCCACTGTTATTTTGCGTATTTCTTTTCTCTGCTTAGAGTTAGCAAACTGAGAAAATGTTTTGAATTTTATAGTTTTTAAACTTGTAAATATTTACTTACATCATTAAGTTTTTTTAGAAGTTATAATTCCAATGATTAGATGGTATGTAATTTTAGAAATATACCATAACTTGTGTAACTAATCCCCCTCTTAGACATTTAAACTACATTTTCAATATTTTGCTATTTAAACCAATACTTTGACAAATATCAATGTATAACTATTGTGCATATCTCTATTTCAATTTCTATAAATTGACAATAGGGAAATATTGGAACAAAGCTGAGGGTCTTAAGTATAATGTCAAATGGTACTCCAATAACATTCTCATCTTCAGTATATGAAAATGGCTATTTTAATACGTATTTACCATCACCAGCTATTCATATTTTAAGAAAATATTTGCCAACATGATGGGTAATATGTAACTTCTACATTATTAATCATCAAATCAATGCAAATTAAAACAATAAACTTGAATACTCTTTTTCATAGGTTTCACAAAGTTTCAGTTTCCATGATCGATTTACCTAAAACACTTGTGTTGTGTGTACTTATTTTTCCTATCATATTAAGGAATGGCTTTGAGTCCAAAGCCCATGAATATCAGCAGCCCAATCTTAGTCCCATTAACAGTCAAAACCACGTTTGTCACTCTCTTCAGACAGAACAGAAGTAACACAAATGGGAAAATATTAGTAACTGCCAATAATGTGCTAAGATTTAGAAGAGAAAAAAAGAAGATATGTGAAATTAAAGACAGGGTAGAAAGAAATACGCAATAAAATTAAAGACATATTGAGTACACTAAAGCAAAATAACATCAAGTGCAAATTCAGCTTTGCAGAGATGGGAATTTCTTTTTTTCTGTTGCATGCAAGTTCCTGTTACTAGCAAGTGATCAGTAAATATTTACTGAATGAATATTGTAATGCAATGCAAACAGAGAGCCTAGGCTGAGAATGGTCTTAGAATTGATATTAATTTGTAGCCAGAATTAAAATTTTTCTGTTTAAATTGAAACAGCTTAATTCCCTTCTCTTTGTCTCTCTCTCACACACTTGAACCTTCGAAAACACATAGCTTGGCTGGCTTGTAATTTCTCCCTAGTCATAGTATCTCTTTCTCTGAAAAAGGTAAAAGCAGAAGTCCAATTGGTTGTATCACTGGTTTTCAAACTGTGGTCAATGGACCAGCATCATTAGCATCACCTGGGAACTTGTAGAAATACAAATTTTGGGGCCCCACTCCAAATCTGAATCAGAAACTCAGGGTGTGAAGCCTAGCCATCTGAATTTTTTAAAAGTCCTCAAGATGATTCTGGTGGTAAGGCTTCAGATTCACTAATACAGTCTGGGGCTATTCTTCCTCCAACATATTACACACACACACACACACACACAGAGAGAGAGAGAGAGAGAGAGAGAGAGAGAGAGAGAGAGAGAGAGAGAGAGAGAGGCTTAACCCATTAATTAGCTGGCATACCTGACTAGGATACTGAAGAAGGCATAGGTGCGGGAAGAAACTTTCGATTTGAGTTTCACAATTTCACCATTGCAAACTTCAATGTCTCCCAGTTAAAAAGGCAACCACGTATTTAAAAAATCTCAATTCACAACACAGTAACATTTCAGTGCTTGCTTTTTCACATTATAAAACAATCTTATTACAAAAGATAAAAATTGTAGCATTTCATTTAATTGGTTGCCTTAGAACATGCTTAAAATTACAGTTCTTTGGCACATGACTTTTTTGCAATAAAGCTATTAAATAAATGATAGTATATGCATATGATACCCCAATATTGCCAAGGTAAAATAAAATAACTCAAAATATTACCACAGCACCCCAATAATTGGTGTAATATTGAGTCCCCAAAAGATTGTTTTTTCACTCAGTTTCTCTCAGTAAGCAAAAAATAAAATAAGAATGCTTTGTACTACTGCTTAGTATGGTCACTATTGATGATGAAGATGGCTGGAGGAAGCCATCTATGTCATTTTGATTGCATAATGTTCACATTAGTAGTTACCTATGGTCTCAGTGTCAGTTTCAATACTTGCAAAATAATTATGATATTAGTTTCCTGTTCTCCTTAACAAAGCCATTTTTAGACCCTGTCAACCAAACCCTCTGGGCTCCATGGAGACATGTGCTACATAATACAAAGCATTATTGTTACTCTTTCACATTATTGTGAAGATTGTAAAATGAAGGAGCACTATATTAAATACTAATAGCTTTTATGCATTGAAAGCAATTTTATACTTTAGTTAACAGCACTACACCAAAGTGAAAACTGAAATATAAGGCAACAACTCACTTAAGAGTTCTGAATTCCCACCCATTCATTCTATAGAGAGGTGCTTCCTTCTTTAACAGACCAATTTTTTGCAAAGACTTCAAGCTACTAAAATTGAAAGTAATTACAAAACTATCAAAATATAATAAAACCACCCTTATAGGTGGGCTTTAGCAGATTCACCAAGGATAGTTTATAGTGAAAGCTAGACCATTGTCCAAATAGGAAGAAAGCAAACATACTAAACTTGCCGTGAAGAATGACCAAACATCTCTTGCCTCACTGTAGCATATCAGCAACACATAACCTGTGTCTCATTGCTGTTTAAAAGTGAGAGTCACCTTTTAGTGAGAACTGGGTTTTCAGTTGATGTTCCTTTCTTTATGGCTTTTAGTAACTGGTGGTAGGTAGCAGTTATGAGAATGGGTATTGAGTCAAGGTTTTAGACACACTCTTTGTTTTCCACCCTTTTTATTTTGGGTGAGTTACAAATCTCCTCATCACACAGAAATGATTAAGTTTTGTAATGATGAATATGCTAATTATCCTGATTTGATCACACATTTTATACACGTATTGATATTCAACCCTGTACCCCATAAATATGTATAATCAATACATTTCAATAATAATAAAAAACTTCTTTGAGTCTGTTTTCTCATACATGAAGTGGGAATTATAATAGCTTCATAAGAATATTGTGAGTATTAAATAATACATACTATATACAATGATATATATTAAACATAAAATATAATAATTTTAGCAGGTTATCTGGCACTTAGTAAATATGCAATAAATATTGCTATTATTATAGAACATATTCTTAGTTTAAATGCATCATAATGCTATATTGTAAACACATTTTCAAGCGTATGTCTACCCTACTTTATTTGATGGTGCCGTTTAGACATTCCTTTGTGCCAATTCACTCTGCGGTGAATGCAATTCTGACATTAATTCATTCTTTGATTTTTTTTAAATTATGAGTACACAAAGTATTTTTTGTTTGTTATTGTCTGTTAAGGGCTACCATTCACACAAACTGGGAAAGGCTTGGCAGTAGGTCTAGAGAATGTGAGTATGTGTACTTGCATTGCAAAGTAAAAGATAATTCCACTTTTTAGAAAGTACTATTCAGCCTTGTCAGCCTTTGGCAGATGAAATTGAGAACTACTATATTTAAAGGCTTTGTGGCTTTGCACCTTCTTCAATAAATGGTACTGGGAAAACTGGATACCCACATGCAGAACATTAAAATTAGATACCTATCTCTGATTATAAACAAAATCCAACTCAAAATGGATCATAGACCTAAATTTAAGACCTGGAACTATGACTATGAAACTATTAGAAGAAAACATAGGGGAAATGATACATGAATGGGAGTGGGCAACATTTTTTTTGAGTGAGACTACAAAAGCAAAAATATATGAAATGGGACTACATCAAACTAAAAAGCTTCTGCACAGCAAGGGACACTATCAACAAAGTGAAGAGACAACCTACAGAATGGGAGAATGTGTCTGCAAACTACACATCAGACAAGGGGCTAATATCCAGAATATATAAGGAACTCAATTTAGCAGCAAAAAACCAAACAACCCAATTTAAAAATGGTCAAAGGACCTGAACAGGCATTTCTCAAAAGAAGGCAAACAAATGGCCAACAGGCACATGAAAAAATGCTCCAATCGCTAATCATTAGGGAAACACAAATTAAAACCACAGTGAGATATGGCTTTAATATCTCACTCCAGTTAGAATGGCTATTGTCAATGAGACAAAAAGTAACAAATGCTGGTGAGGATCTGAAGAAAAAAGAACTCTCCTACATTGTTGGTGGGAACATAAAGTGGTACAATGATTGTGGGAAACAGTATGGAGTTTCCTCAGAGAACTAAAAATAGGGCCGGCCCGGTGGTGCGCTGCTACAGTGCGCCGCTTGGGAGCGCAGTGGCGCTCCCGCCGAGGGTTCGGATCCCACATACAGACCGGCCGCTCACTGGCTGAGCAAGGTGCAGGCGCAACACTGAGGGTTGTGATCCCGTTGCTGGTCCCGGTCCGGTACGGGCGCGACACTGAGGGTTGCGATCTGTTGCCGGTCACGAAAAAAAAAAAAAAAGAGAGAACTAAAAATAGATCTGCCTTATGACCAGTTATCTCACTACTGGGTATATACTGAAAGGAAATTAAATCAATATATCAAGAAGACATCTGCACTCCCATGTTCATCATAGCACTATTCACAATAGGAAAGACATGGAATCAACATAAATGTCCATCAACTGATGAAAGGATAAAAAAAAAAGTGTGGTATATACACACAATGAAATACTATTTAGCTGTAAAAAAAGAAGTGATATCCTATCATTTGCAGCAATATGGATGGAACTGGAAACCGTCATGTTAAATGAAGTAAGTCAGGCACAGAAAGACAAATACTGCATGATATCACTCATATGTGGAATCTAAAAGAAAATAAAGGTGGTTCTTATACAAGTAGACAGTAGAATAATTGTTACCAGAGGCAAGGGATATTGAGGAGGGAGGCAGAGAAGTAGTGGACTAATGGGTACAAAACTGTGCTGTCTACCCTAAGTGAATCACTGTGCAGTATATGCACGTATTGAAACAACACACTGTACCCCACAAATATATACAAGTAAATGTTAAAATATTTTGAATAAAAATACTTTAAATAAAAATAAAGGCTCTACGGTTCAGTTAAAATTGATTATATGCCCCAATATATTGGTAATAATTCCATAATATGCAAAGTTTAACTATTCATATAAATAATTTTATATCTATATGCATATTTATGTATTCTATGTATTACTTCAGGAAAACTGCTAACCTCAGATACTAGTGATATTTAGAAATTTAAGTTGAGATGACTATAAAAGCACTTGCACATATCATATTGAACTAAAATGCCAATGTAGGCATTTGGGGATATATAGTTCCATGGGAACTATATGTATTAACTTACTTTTTATAGATTACTTCCCACACACATTAACTCTTACACATAGATTAGCATATTTAGTGTTTATTTATGTATCAGAAAGACCAAAATATTTGTCTCAAAGTATTTATAACCATGATACAAGAATACTTTTTAAAAAATGTAGAAGAGTAATTATTGGCCTCGCAATATTTGAGTCATGGCCATTTAACTTTTTACCATTTGAAAGGCAACTTAGAGCTGTCTAGTTCCATTTATATATAATAAAAGCACCTTTTCTACAGTATTCTCTTTGGAAACTGGTTGTTTAGTAATAAAAGTAGGTATCATTTTTGAGGACTTTCTATGTGCCAGGGACCAGGTTAAACTCTTAAACACACAGTATCTCCTTTAATCCTCATATGCACTCCCTGAGATAAGTACTATTACCATTTCTGCTGAGGCTCCTAGAGGTTCAGATGCACCGTCAGATCTACAGGGACTGATTAGTGCAAAGCCAGGTTCTCACACAAAACAGTTCTGATGATGGAAAGATACCACTTCAGGAGGTAAAGATTCTATTCTTATTAATGTGGACTTTCTTAAATTGAGATGCAATCCAGCACTCTATTGCTTCCATTCCTTGGTGTTTTGAACTCTAGAATTTAGTAGACAATTGTAATAATCCAAACTATCTCCTTTATCCCTGATATCTCTTCTAATACTTAGTAGGTAGATATCATGTTCTACTTGCTTCTTCAGGCAAACTACTCCTTATTCAACACTTTTGCAGCACTTGATTTCTAGACCATTTGTTGCCCTTTTTTAAGTGGACTCCAGATTTCTGATGATCCTCTTAAATGTAGAGTCAAGAACAATCACAGGATCCTCAGTAGAGTTTCATAAGTACAGAGTACATCAGCAATATTGGTTCTTTCTTTCAAATAAGACATACTGAGTAGAGGGGTGAATCACTATTTTTGTGGGGACATAAGTCACAATACTAATTTGCATTATGCTTGCAATCACCTATAATTCTAGGTATTTTATTTATATATCAACTCTCAGTACATCTTATATTCCTTCTCATATTTAAGCAGTTACCTTTTAAATCTAACTTTACATTGGATTCATCACTTTTATATCTCTTCTTTTTGGGTAAATTCATTCATCATCCCTTTAGAATCTTAACTGTGTGAAGTAAACACAGGGATTAATTATCTTTCCCAGTGTTTGATACACCCAAATATTAAAACCTTGTGGGTCATATACTCCCATTCAGATATCTTATTTGAAAAAAAAAAATGTTGACAAGGACAGGCTCTCTCATTTGTCACTATAGCTTTCATCT
Source organism: Galeopterus variegatus (assembly GCF_000696425.1). NCBI lineage: Eukaryota > Metazoa > Chordata > Mammalia > Dermoptera > Cynocephalidae > Galeopterus > Galeopterus variegatus. The sequence goes on along the minus strand of NW_007726703.1, from coordinate 329,172 downwards.
AGCCCTACTCTATCCACTTCCCTTCAATTACTACCAATCTATTAATCAATTTAGATATGATATAATTATATGTTTATTCAGTACTCATTTTTTTTTCAATAATGACACTAAATGACCTTCTAAAGTTCATTAACAGTGTATCTATAGTGTTCATAGCATACCCCTTATATACTAGCCTGCCAACCCATCTTAAATTATTTGGACTTTACTCTTATTGACTATCTCATAAATTTTTATTAAGCAAATGTTTAATAAGGGTTTAGAATTTTGTTAAGTACTAAGTCAAGCTCTGAAATCTACTACATTTTAAAAAAAAATTTTGGACATTAAGACTGGTATTTGAGAACCACATAGGGCATGGGATTTGGATTGGGACATATGTGCATTTTAATCCTGGTTCAACCACTTACAATATCTCAACCTAGACCAGATATTCAACCTCTCAAGAGTCAGTTTCATTGTTCGTACATGTTGACATTAATAGTTCATATGTTCCAAGAGTGTTAGTGAGGATTAAATGTAATAAATTAAAATACTTTGCACAAGATCCTGCTCAATATATTAACAAATGTTCCTTCAGTAAATCTGCTAGTTCTTTCAATTCCTTGAATGATGATTTATGTGGTCCTGGACACCCAATCTCATTTAACATGGCAAAGTCTTCACTTAGGATCATCATAACTCCTTTAGGTCATCATTCCTTTCAAGCACTGTAGCAACATATAATTTATACTTTTTTATTCATTTCCTTAACCAAGTTTTTACTTTTGTCATTGTAAGTCTTCTAACATGTCCTTTAAAATCTAATCTCTTTGGACCTCTGTTATATTTTTTTCCCAAGTACCTCCCTCCTTCCCTCTTATATCAGAATCATTTCTTTGGAACATCACTCATGTTTCTGAAGCCAGATGAACCTATTGTCTCTGGTCATGAGTCATATCTATATGTATTGTAAAATTATAAATTCTCCTTTATAACCTCTTGCGTATTAATCTGACCATTCTCAGTATATTTCTGGGAGGAGTATTATAAATTTTAACATAATCTATATTTTCCCTCAAATAATTCTAATACATCTACCAGAAGTTACTCATGAATCAGAATTGAGCCCAAAGTATTCAGTCCTCCTTAGTGATTGAAAATACGGGGCTGTACTGGCTCTGCAGCTGTACTTGTAGGGCCAAAGCCCTGCTTGGCCACTTACTAGCTCTTTGACATTGGGTAAGCTACTTAATCTCCCTGTGCCTTAGTTTCCTCATCTGTAAATGGAAAGAGTAGTTGTGAAGATTGATTCAATTAGTTCCTTTATCTGGCTAAGTATTTAAAACGGCGCTCAATAGATAGTAACTGTTACTTATAATTTCTCATATAGATTTGAAATCATGTATAAGTCAGGGCATAATATATAAGGGATTTTACCTTTTGCAGCACTAAAGGCCCATTTCCAATAGATTAAAATCCCCATGAGCACACTTATTACTGCCTGATGGTTATAGGAAACACTCAATAAACATTCACTGAAAAATATTATCACATACCTCAATAAGTGACACTTTTGTCCCTTTTCTGTCTTACATCTTACTGTGATCTGGGTTCATTAAGGGATATCAACACGCTCTACTTGACCAGATAGTATCTCACTCCTGCCTTCTTTTATGTTAAATGATACCCAATGCTACACATGCTGCCCAGTCCATAAATTTCCATGCTGATAATATCTTCTTGATGTACAGGTATGTGCCTCTGCCCATTTTGTTTCTTTTGTAAAAACTGAATTCTGGTCTATCCTCTGGAGGTTTATATAACTTGACTTCTATACCACAGTTAGGTCACAGTAGGCACAAAGGTGTTTTTACTGTACATTTAATTAATTTGTTAATCAGAGTCATTTTCAAAATATTTCTACTTGTAACAAATATAAAATATGATGAAGTTAAAACACAAATATCAATTAATTGAACATATAACACTAAGAACTCAAGTAGAAGAAAGTCTTTTTTAAAAAAATAGTAGCAGGTCAATATATTCTTTTAAGAATTTTATACGTAATAAACTTTTAAAAATTACTTTTCTAGTATTTTCTGGTAATTTTTTCCTCTTTGGGGGAAGAAAGTTTTTGCTTCCCCCCAAAATTCAATAATTTAGAGTTAAGTATCATAATAGATTATGAATAAATAATGAAATAGATTTGCTATCCAATTACTTATCCACCTACCCCTCCATTTCATCTATATATGAGAGGATACTTCAAAAAGTTTGAGAAAAATGGAGTTAAAGGATAAAACAAATTTTTTCGTGAACTTTTTGAGGTACCCTCATATATCTAGTAAACACCTTTGAAAGACAGTTGTCACACTGGACAGAGAAAAGGACTTGGACTTAGGATACCTGGATTCACATTCTGGTTCTTCCACTTAACTTCTTGTGTAACATTAGTGTTCCATTTCCTTACCCATAAACCAGAATTAATATTACTAGCCACACTGGGATGTGAGTATTACATAAAATAATGGATATACAAGTGTCTAGAAAATAATGTCAGTGGACATGTTTAAGAATCACAAAATAGAGAAATAGTTATTTCAGTTCCCAACATGCTGAAAAATATCATTTTGAATTTTAATTATATTTAATTGAGAATTTTTCATGTATATCCCTCGTAACTTCTTTCATAGCTAATGCTTTCAAATGCAAGTTTTACTGTTGCCATACGATACACTAATTCACAGCATAGTTGGCATTATGCACTTTTATGTCTCCTCAAATATTTAGCTTAGCTAGGTATACTAAGATGTTCAATAAATGCTGTAAAATACATTAAAAAGTACAGAAAAATCAACTGAAATCGATGATTATGGTTTGAAATGGTCATAAAAAATTAATTTTTTTTAAATTTCAATTCTTTGTTGAAACTTGTATGTCTTTGGCTAGTTTTTCAGTAGTGGGACCATTGTGCCTCTATTGTTTAGATGAGAAAAATGACCGAAGGCATTGGGGTACAATGTAAAGGAGGCAAAGAAACAAGAATAATTAAAAGGAACAGTGTAGAAGTAGACATGTTAATTATTTTACAGGGAAGCTCTTCTCACAGTCCTTGACTTTCTGGTCCATAAGAACTTTTGAGACATTTAGGATTTGAGACATTTTTAAATGGCTCTTTACATTCCAGTCCCTGAGGTAGGTCCCAATCTTATTTAGCAATCTGATATATGGACAAGAATATATTGATAGATCATATAACAGAATATCCCATGGTTTTATTGGAAACAAATTGCAGGACTGCTCCAAATCCAACAAGGAGCAGATCAGAACTAGAGTGTCTCCTTCAATTTTCAGTTCACAATATGAACCACAGACTGTAAATATTCCCCTCAATTAATTTTTTTTCCCACCACTTTCACCCTGTGAGAAATGTGTTCACATTACAATTACAGACTTTCCTCAATAACTGCATAATTTCCCTCTCCTAGATCTAGTTCTTCAGATGCACTGTTTTTAGGTTTTGTTCCATTGTACAGAGTATCATGAGGCACCCAGTCAATGTAGCCTAACTTAAGCCACGGGTCAGACCAAGGTGAGTAAATTCACCTGTGTGCCCAAGTACAGCTAAACTGCTTGTTAAATATTTTAATTGTTCCATACCAGGCGATAAATGGATACTTCCTGAGCCATCTAAGCCCCTTCCCTTAATCTTTCCACAATTTAGTCACTACAGAGTAATATCTGGTACTGCAGGATGACTTGGCTGTGTACTTGTACCAGTTTGAATATTCCTGAGTCAGTGACCCTCTATTATATCACATCTATGCATGCCCTGGGACTCTGGGCCCTGTTTTAAAGAACTATCTCATACGTTCAGAAAGAATAATGTTGTCATATTACAATCTCTGCCTCTAACCACATTGTTCCTGAAATTTAAGAAAGCCTAGTTGAAATCTTTAATACAAGAGATATAAAAATGATTAAATTCTAGTACCCTATCCATCTTCATCAGATTATTCTTGAAAGTATAATTCAATTATACATACATGACATGTATAACTACAAACAATTTTCATGAGCTACTTTAATAACATTCAAAGGTGGTCCAAAAAGAATGGTTTTAAGATATCAAGAAAGAGTCTGTAAGTTAACATTCATGTCAGAATTTCTCAAGAAAAGTGATTTGTTTCTTGGTTTACACTGCTGAACTATGAATTGGTGAAGGATCATCTTTGTAAAGGAACAACGTACATATAAATATATGTTATGCAGATCATTTTTAATTTGAGGAAAGTTCCCATCTAAAGCATACAGATATTTTGAAGATCTTATAAAACTGACAACATGAATCACTTTCTTTTAAAAAAAAAAGATATAGCTACAAGGATTTAGCATATTTTATTTTTTTCAGAGCAGAGTTTTTAGGTTGTGTTTTCAAGCTGCATTTTGTTTCTTTGCACAGTACTCGAGTGAACATCAGTAACCATGGTTTATGTATAGAAAAACAGCCTGCTGTGATATCAATGGCGTTTTTGGATATAGCTAGAGAACTCTCAAGGTCAAGAATTAAAAAAAAAAAAAAACTTTGGAAAGTATGCAGTATAAATATTGAAGCAATGAAAAAAATTATAAAGTAAAGGCAAGATATATATGATACTATAAAACTGCAAAATTTTAGTACAATAACCACAAAGCTTAACTTCAGAAAAATAGTGAAAAAATACAGGAAACAGATAAAGAAGAATCCAAAATCTATACTAAGATAATTTTATTTTAAGGACACAGCCACATACTTAGTGGACAAAGGATAGGCAGCTCTTTCTGACAAATTTTAAAATCCATAATCATATGATATACAAATACACTTTAAATTACATAAAATGTTAATTTAATGGGAAATAACATCTTGCAGCTATTAAGTAAGAAATAAAGAAAAAAACGAGATAAAAGCTATTGAAGACCTTGGTGACTAGACACATTATTGTCATATATTATTTTAAATGTTCAATAGTTTAGAAATTAATCAGGCAATATATATCTCCTTAGTTGTATTTCGTTAACACCCTGCATTTCCTCTTCTGTAACACTGTACTTCACTGTAATTACTTAATGTAATGTCTGTCTTTTCTTCCAAACTGCAATCACCTGTTATTTGGGGACCACACCTGTATTGTTCACTTCATTCTTTTAGCAACCAGCATAAAGTAGACATTTAAATGTTGTATGACTAAATGAACAAGTCTCCATATTAATTAACAATATTCTTATTTTTAGAAAGTCAATTCAAATTAATAAGTCAGAAGAGCAAAATATGTTATATCATTGTAATAGCTAACAATTACTGAGCATTACAATATATCAGATTACATGGACTATCTCATTTAATTCTCAGGACAGATCTATCAGTAAGACACCAATTTGTATCCATTTAGGACACAGGTAATGTCTCTTAGGATAAAGCCTAAGAGATTTTGCCAGGAGTTGAGTTTTAATTTGCCCAATTTCAAAGCCCAAGTTCTTAAAGATCAGTATATTATATAGTTCTATAAAACGTTTATGAAAGAGTTAGCTACAAAGACAAAAACTGGGAGGATCATCTAACTAACAATATGGAATTAGTTAAATATTGTTATGACCTATATAGTTTAAATAATGACCAATATGCAAGTAAAAACAATTATGTATAAGAAAGGAAAATGAACTTTCCAGTATTTCATTTATAATTCATGTATTCACAAAATTGGAAGAACAGAGAATATTTAAATAGTGTTAAGATGAAAGAGTTAATGGTATATGCTAACAATGGCTTTTAGCAATTAAAGCTGAGTATCTAACTTTTTTTTTTTTAACTTCCACATGTAAGTGAGATAATGCAATATTTTTCTTTGAGTCTGGCTTATTTCACTTAGCATAATGTCATCCCAGTCCATCCATGTTGTGACAAATAGCAGGATCTCCTTTTTTAAGGCTGAATAAAGATACAGAGATAGAGAATAAAACAGCCATTACCAGGGGCACAGGTGGAGGGGGAAGGAAATAAAAGATGTGGGCCAAAGGATACAAAGTAGCAGACGTTTAGGATGAAGAAGTCTAGAGATCTAATGTACAAAATGAGGACTATAGTTGTACTATATTAGGGATTTTTTATATAAAGGGATTTTTATATAGGGATTTTATATAAAGTTGTACTGTATTAGGGATTTTTGTTAAATAAGTAGATTTTAGCTGCTTTTGTCACGGAAAATTAACTATGTGAGATTCATAATGCTAATTTGCTTTACTGTATTTACCATTTTACCATCTATATGTATCCCATAACATCATGCTGTAAACCTCAAACACACAGAATAAATTTTTAAAAATTAAAATCTAAAACTGAAAACAGATGAAAACTCTATTTACTTTCCCCAGTATTTAAAATACATATTAGAAACATATCAAAAGTCCATTTAGTTCACTGAGTCTTTGAATTTACAGAATTTTCAAGTCATCTTTTTACCTTAAAAGATGTCTGAAATTGAGGACATTTTATATTGTGCAGTCCACTGTGAAATTCATTGTGAATTCTATAGAGGTGCAGTAACAAACTGGAGCATAGGAGACTGCTGCATTGGCCCTGCAGGGCACAGAGTTCCAAATTAAATATTTTGAGCACATTCCTATACATGTCCAGAGTTTCCCTTCACATGAAGATAAAGAAAATTGCAGAGAAAGAGCTACAGCATCAGTCAGCAGTGCAGAAAGATTCACCCGGATTTGAGTGAAATAGTCTGAGGAGCTGGTTCGAATCTGAGATCAAGGTGATATCAGTCTTTCTTGGTACAATTAAAAGTGATGACTTTAATCTGTAAATCCTGACATTTACTTACCTTGGATACCTATTAGATCACCTCTTGTAAGAGTACAATAGTGAAAATTCTTCTGGGCTAAAGTGCTCTCTGTTCTCCAAATTGAACCACAGTGTCCATTGAGATAATCACGTACGACAATGTTCATTCATAAAGCATGTTCTAATCTGTGGCTAAAGACAGAAAACAGGACTCTGTCCTGCCTAGCTGCCACATGGGAAATTGAACCCTTAATTGTGATGTGATGTGTGCTAGTCAGACATCCTGTGTGTGCTTGCTTCAGCATCACCACCATGCTGAGCCGTGTGCCAACAACTGAAGCTAGTGACCCAGGAACATCTTCCTACCTATTGCAATGAACATATAATATCCCTTTGTGATAGCATCTACCTGAAGGCTTGGCACGTGGTAAGTGTTCTCTAAAAGAGAGTCATTTTAAAATAGAAAAATAAATCTTTTGTATTCGTAATGATTAATTACCTCCTTTGGCAGCCTATTGCTATAGCTCTAGAATGTTTCATTTAGAGGGCAGTGGGACTAACGGTGGGGCTATTTATTTGTTGCTGTTCTACATAGAGTCTGGAGAAGCAGGGGCCCAGCTCTGATGTTGCTTCTGCCTTTTCTAGTCTAGTGTGTGGTTTGAAAACAAACAACCCAACCTCCATTTTTACAGGAACCCAGGACTTTTTGATGTAGGTGGTCTGTGCAGCAGACTTTGACAAGAGTCACTCTTACACTTCAGAATAGTAATAGAGCTTAGATGGACAATGAATGCTGTTTTAGCAGCTTCCCTTCTATCAGAGCATTTAACACCTGTGGTTCTGACCAGTATGCTCAACAGTAGAGATTCTGACTGAAGTCCAGAGAACTTTTTAAACCAGCATCTTTAACCTGGAGTCCATAAACCCTGAGGATTTCTTAGGATGAGCTCCAGGGGACCTGTGAATCCCACATGATTATAGGCAAAATGTGACATGCATTTTCCTGGAGAAAGGTCCTACTGTTTTCATCAGATTCTCAAGTGTTTAGGCCCCCAAAATATGTTATGTCCCATGTTACATGTTGTAATATATTTTGCTCCCTTAAGATCAAAGAATCAGGATATCTTCTGCAGAAAACATAAGTTGTGAGAAAGCTTTACAGTTGCTCCTTGAAAGAGGAGACCTCCCTATCAACCCATGGCAATACTCTCTCTTCCTGCCACGGGACAGTGCTTCCTTGAGTCTTCAGCAGCATTCAGAGCCAAGCAAAAGACTCTGTGATTCTACAACCACTCCAGTGTGCATTGGCAACCAAAAGTCAGTAGGTAACTGTATTTTATCTTCAACACAACCATGATTTCATGCAGTATACTAAATTTTCTAAAAAATAAGTGCAGTGAAAAGCAGTGATATTTATTTTATGGTTATGTTTTGCTGTAAATTATTTTAGGAGTATCTACTCAGGAGAAAAAAATATGTTTAACTCATTATTCTGTTTAAGGGGTGCTGGGAAAATAGAACAGTTTGGTCAGAGACCTCAACTCGGGTCCAATTGGGTGTGATTTAGCACATCCATTGTAAGCAAATTGTGTGTGTGTGTGTATGTGTGTGTGTGTGAAGTTAGTGTGAATGCATGCCAATGTATCTTTTTAGTTTTGGAGAGAGGGGAGAGAGAGCGAGGGGGAGGGAGGGGGGGGAGAGAGAGAGAGTTTTAGTGAAGCAGGAGGGGTATGCGTCTGCTTCGGGCATGTTTTCCAACCTATGGCTTCCAAGGACATTTTGGCCAGTTGCCTAGCTCATAGACCTGTGTGAAGGGGTCTGGTGACCCAGCCTAGCGTGTGTGGGGTCTGGTGACCCAGCCTGGCATATGAAGTGTTTGTGACCCAGTCTGTGAATGGCCTTGAGGGGTCTGGGAGCTCCAGACCCAGCCCTAGCTCAACAATTGGCCCAGTGGCAGGATTACCAGCAGGTTAAAGAGCCCAACAACTGGTGTGGTTGTGGAGCTAGACAATTGGCACCACGAACAGGTTTAAGAGCGCTACGATTGGCTATGTCGACAGGATTTCAGACATTAGCCATAGTATCACAAGAGGTTACAATTTTGAAATTTTTAGATGTACAATTTTGAAAATTAATATTGTCATTCCAAATTTTTAAGTATTTATAATTTTAGCTATTTTGCAATTATTTTTAAAATAAATTTTATTTATCATCTTTCTACTGTTAAGTGATATAACCATACCAAGTTATAATTTTATTATTTGATTTATCAACTTTAAGGATATCCTTTGACTCCACACTGTTACAGATGAGACAATCAGTAAATACTAAACCTATGATATTCTACATATGGTAGTTGCATGTTTAGTTTTTTGACAAACTGCAAAAATTCTTTCCCTTTTATTTTTCCAATTTTTGTTATTTGTATATTTCCAAAATGCCAGAGCATACAAAATTTATGTTGCTTTTTAAACTGAATCTACAATCTTTTTAGTCTTAGGTCTGTTAAATGCATATTACCAGTCCTTTTGATGACATTTTCTCTGTGTTCCGTTGACTAGCTGAAGCTCCGACTTTGATAGGTGAGCAGTGTTTCTTCAATGTAGCACATTCAGTATTGCTTGTAGCCTTTTACTTAATAAATATCTTGACTGGACATGAAATCCTTGGCTTACACTTTCTTGCCTTGAGTATCTCAGAGGTTTTGCTCCACTGACTTGTAGTATTGAATACCACCGAGGAGATATGTAAGGCAAGCCTGATTTTTTTTTCTCCTGTAAATAATATGATGATCCTTTTGCTTGGCTATTTAAAAGATGTTTTCTGTATGATTTAAGGCTAGTAAATTTACTAGGATATGTCTCAAGTACATATGTCTTGGGTATGTAGCAGAAGAATATGTCTCAGTTTTGACTGGAGTCAATTTTTACTGCTACATGATATATCTTTCGAATAGATTTGTATATTCTTTTCTGTTCATAACTTTTTGACCCTCAAATTATATTTTTTGAATATTTGTTCTGTTTTATTGTCTTTTTTTTTCTTCAGAGACTCTGACTATGCATATATAGATTCTGCTTTGCCTAGTTTATATATCTATCATTTTTTCCCTAACATTGTTATCTTCCTTTTTTATTTCACTTTCTTACATTTTCTCATTTTTATCCTCTATGTCCTTACTGTGTTTTTGACAGTGTTTCTTCTCACACCTATTCCTTTGAATTCTTTTGTATATCTGTGATGATTTTGGTTTGTTTCTTTCACTTCAGTAATTTCTGCCAATCGACACTTCATTTCCTCCCACTGTCCTGAGTTCTTGCATTTATAACTCAAATTCTTTCTTCATAGAAGTTAGAGCTTCATTAAAATTTTCAATACATAGTAAAACTTTGGATCACAACTTTCACACCTTCTTGTAGGAACAATTTTCTTATAAGTGCTCATCCATCAACAAGTTTGTCACTCTCATTTTTTTTCTAATAGAATTTTTGTATCAATTGTAATTATTTGTCTATTGAAAGGGTTAATTTTTTTCTAGACAAGCCCTTTTGTGCATGAATTTCCTATGTAAGTTTGTGTATGGTGGGGTAACACAGAGGAGTGTGTGTATATGTGAGTGTGTGTGTGCAATTGTACAGAAGTGCCGTCCAGGCTTCAAAACGAAGTAGCTCCTACCATTTACCTTAAACTCTGATCCAAGCTTGCATCCCTGGTGCTATGGGTTAAATGTGTGCCCACCCAAAGTTCATGCACTGGAAACTTGACTCTCATTTGAACAGTGTTAAGAGGATGGGAAATCTAATTATGGTATTTGAAAGGTGTGGCCTTTAAGAGGTGATTAGATTGTGAGGACTGTGCCCTCATGAATGGAATGATCCATTCATGGAATAATGAGCATGGTTCTGACAGCTTTAAAAGGAGAGCAAGTGAGAAGGTTAGCTCTTTTGTTCAGCCCATTTTAACCATGTGACACTCTGGTCACCACAGGACCCTATAGAGAGTTTCCACCCAGAAGAAGGCCCTCACCAGATGCACTCCCCAGACCGTGGGCTTTACCAGCCTCCAAAGTGTAAGAAATAAACTCTATTTCTTTAGAAATCACCCAATTTCAGGTATTCTGTTATAAGCAACAAAAATGGGCTAATATACCTGGGAGGGTCATTTACCTAAAGTCTCATGGAGGAGACCAGCATCAGTCCTGGATCCCAGAGAATTTCTTAAACATTTTGTAGAATATGGGAATTCTTCCATAGAATCATCCTTGGAAAATCAGAACATATTTGGTGAGGCAAACTCTACTATTATAAACTCAAAACTATTATTAAAAGCTACTTACAAACTAAATCCACTGAACTTGACAATTTGTCTGCATCTGACAACACAGAACTCTAGGTGAAAGATCCTTAAATCCAGAATTACATAGAAGGTAAACCTGTGTACGTAGCACTTACAGCATTGTAAGCAATGGGCCAAGAAATGCCTGAAACATATATAGGGTAAGATAAAAAATTATTTTAATTATCCCATTGGGCAGGAATACCCAATGGGAAAATTTATATTTTGGCATTAAATATACCTGGATTTAATCTCAGTTCTAAGCATAAGATTGTGAATAAATTACTGAACTTTGGTGAAACTTTGTTTAAATTATCTAGAAAATGGTTAGTAGTTGGCAGAGTATGTGATTTATAAGCAAAGTTTAATAAATGTCAGTTCCCTTCACTCTCTACATTGACATTGGTAGAAATAAAGAATTGTGTTTATATATTTAAAGAAAAACCACAACTCTGTAACCAAGAGGTGATACCTCTTTAATTAGAGTATATGTTGGACAAGATAATGGAAGAGCACAGGTGGAGAACCATTTGGTTAACCCCTGGACTGGTCCTCCAAAGTGGTGTAAGTAGGACCTCACCAACAAAAAGAAAAGAAGGTGACATTTTTTCTGCCAGTGGGAACAGCTCTTCCTTAGAAAGGTGATGAGTCACAAAAATCAACACTCCTGGTTAAGGAGACAGTGTGTAGTTGTCTGTGTTGGACAAGAGAGTCTATTTCATGAGCACCAGAATGAGGAGCTCTCCCATTGGTACTGTGGTTAAACCTGAACTGGTTAAGGCCACCACTCGAAATTCCAACAGGTGGAACTCTTCAGTTGAATTTCCAAATGGCTGATGAACTGATGTGAACTTCTAACAGCTGCCTTAAATTTCCCCCCAATATTTAGGCAAGCTGCAGAGAACCCTACGTTATCTTGCTGCAGGAGGGAGAACTGGATAACTTCTCATATCCACCCCCATGCTATCTTTGCCCTGGAGACCACATTCTGCTCCTCAGCTCCAGACCCACTCATTTCCACTACACAATTAATGACACCCCTATTCTTGGATTTGTTCACCAACTTTCTGCATACTTCTGCTCAGTAGGGGATGATTCCCAGTGGGAATGACACACAGAGGACACGCCTACCTGTGAGGTTCCTCTCTTTCTTGGTCTCATATTTCTTACTCACCTTATAATGATACATTTAAAGATGAAGCAAGACAATCTGATGGTTACATTAATGGGCTGGAAACTTCAATTCTTGCAGTTAAATCTTGAAAGAATTGGATCATCAAAATGCAAAGAGCCTAGGCTTTGTTTTTCATTTTCTGCAAGAATAATTCCCCTGTATTAATATAGGGTATTATGCTGTCAGCACTGTTAGAGCTTCAGTAAAAGAAATGTCCATTGAAACAAAGTGCATCTTTTACAAAACTGTAGTTGAAGACATGGTTTATTCTGTGCCCCAACATCCCTTACAAAAGATCTAACAAATGGATTTTATCTCTAAGCCAATGCCAGGACAGTTTTTCTCTGTAGATTTACTTAGATGGTTTTTTTCTAACACACAGTGAAAAGGATACAGCCCAAGAAATTCTTTTCAATCTGAGTTTCTTGGGAATCTAGAATTATATTCAGTGTTCATCTACTCATACTTAACTCAGATACCAAGTACCACATACTTTTTTGCTTCTCTTGAGTTACTGGTTTATATTACTTTCCCTTCATCTTCAAAATACTAGTTCCACTAGTTCCTTTACTAATTATCATGAGGAAACACTTTTTAAATTTACAGCTTTTTGAGGCATAATTGAAAGAAAAAAACCTGCATATACTTAATGCTTACAGTTTGATGAATCTGGACACCTGCATACACACCATCACGAAAATCAAGGTATAAACATACTCATCACCACCAAAACTTTCCCTTTGCTGTATCCATCCCTTTGCTTTGTGTGTGTGTGTGGGTGGGGGGGCAAAATATATTTAATGCTTCACAAATTTGTGTGTCCTCCTTGCACAGGATTTTACTAATGTTCTCTGCTGTTCCAATTTTAGCACATGTGCTGCCAAAGTGAGCACCATGAGGAAGAACTTTGAATGCTGTGATAAGAGGACACTAATAAATCTATCGACGTACTTCACAGATACTTTCAGATTTGGCGTCTTGCTTCTAAGATTCCATATGAAGGAGGAAGAAGATGTTTACACTTAGTTTTATTATTTATTTTCACCAGACTGATGTCTTTTCTTTAAAAAATGGCATTGGGCTGGCCAGTTAGCTCAGGTTTTTTTAGAGTCCGGTGTTGATAACACCAAGGTCAAGGGTTCAGATCTCCGTAATGGCCAGCTGCCAAAAAAAGAAAAAGGTATTGGCTCCCAAAATGCCTGATCATTCTTTTATAATTATGAAATTGATATGTAGTCTGTTTCAGAAAAGTTTAAAGGAGAATTCCCCTGCCCCTCATTTCTCCAATCCTGCTCCCTGTAGCTAATCACTGCTAGTAGCTTTGGATATGGTATAACAGAAATTATCTTCATTTTTTTTTTTTGGTGGCTGGCCAGTACAGGGATCTGAACCTGTGACCCTGGTATTATAAGGCTGGGCTCTAACCAACTGAGCCAACTGGCCAGCCACCAGAAATTATCTTAAAATTACCTTTTAATTCGTTTTTATTTTCAGTAGGTCCTTTCAAAACTATTCACAATGTAGCCAGAGTATGTATTATAATATCAAACAAATAATTGAAAGTCACTAAACTATCAGTCAGCACTGACAAAAAAACAGCACCAAATTCATCAATCCATCCATCTATACATCTATACAAAAGCCTGCCATGTCCAATTAACTTTATGTAGAGGCTGCATTTGAAATGATATACTGTATAGAATCTTAGATCTGGGAGTAACCTTAGAACTATTATTAGTATTACTTCCTGGTTTTATAGATAAATTAACTAAAGCTCTGAGGACATAATGAACTAGTTCAATGGGATAGATCCAAATCCCTTGACTCACAACTATATATGAGATAATGTGGAATTGAGAATGCAGCGACTAACTGTGGGCGCACAACAAATCAAAGTGAAGCAAAAACACAGCCACTACATACTTCACTTTTTTACAAAAGGCACCATAAATCAATCCTGTGTCAATAATGGTGAGGGCCTGTATTATTCTACAAATATCAAAATAGAATGCACTTGCTCTCAAGATGTTTTCAAGCCAGCTGGGAGGTAAGACATAAGAATGTGAAGAAAAAACAGCAACATAAACAGAAATTAGCTCAAAATGACTCATAGGACCAGCACGATAGGAATGAGAGGTGAGAATGATTCGTACATAATGATGGTGTCATGGAGGAGGAGGGATTTCAGCCAGGCTTCCAGGATGCATAAAAGAAAGAGATTTCCAATAATAGGCATGAACCAAGGTGCAGAAATAAGGAGGCATCTGGTGTGTTCAGAAGATGGTGAGCAGCTGAATTTGATTGAAACACTGGGTTTGTACCTGTGAAGACAGACTATTAAAATGGCAAATATGCTTTGTTGGGTGGAAGACTCTAAATAACATACTTAACAACTTGAACTTCACTGTGTAGGTAGCAGGGAGCCATTGAAGATTATTGAGGAGGGGGTAACATAAAAGTGGTATTTTTCCCGGGTGACTCAGGTAAAGAGTATGCTAGAGAACTGGGGCTGGGTTAAGTGTTGATGTTAGGGGAGCCAGCAAGGAGGTGATCTGCAATGGTGAAGCTTAAATGCATTTGAAAAACAATCCCTCTTCTAATAAAAATTGCCGCTGTATCTTTAATTTTTTGGATAACTATAAAAAACAGAGATCTCAAATGAGTGGATGATGTGCAAGATGACTCTCAACAATGTCTATACCTATCTACTTATTATGTATTGTTATGGGTTGAATTGTGTTTCCCCAAAATTAAAATGTTGAAGCCCTAATCCTCAGTATCTCAGAACATTTAGCTTATTTGGAAATAAGGTCATTACAAATGTAATTAGTAGAGATGAGTTCGTATTGAGTAGGGTATGCTCCAGTCTAGTATGACTGGTGCCCTTAATAAAAGGAGAAATATGGACTTAGACACATATACAGAGAGAACACCACTGGAAGATGAAGAAAGAGACCGGGGTGATGCTTCTATAAGCCAAGGAATACTAAAGATTGCCAGCAAACCAACAGAAGAGGCATGGCACAGATTCTCTCTCATAGGCATCAGAAGGAACCAACCCTGCTGACACTTTAATCTTGGACTTCATCAATTAGAACTGAGACAATAAATTTCTGATGTTTAAGCCACTCACTGTGTGGTACTTTGTTATGGCAGCCCTAGCAAACTAATACATGTATCAATGCTAGAATTTAGGAATCTAAGACACCAGGCCTCAGAGCTTGGATTTTGATGTTCTCTTGAGGCATAGAGGGGAAAAAAATGCTGTTAACTGAATTTGCTCAGTTTGAGAAATGAGAAATTCTCACAACGCTTGTTTCCTGGATGCGTTCTAGGAAACCTAAGAATTATGAAAAAGAAGAGTCTAAGTTAAAAATAAATCTTTGAGGCTCTGTCACTTCTTGCTTCTAAAGATTTTGTGTGACAGTAACAGCTTTTGTAAAAATACATATTCATAACTAGGATCTTAAGTATGCCTGAGTTCAGGATTTTCATTCATTTTGCATTGGTTACTTCCCCGCCAAGAAAATTACCCCTTATCTATTATTTTCACTGTTGCATAGGGAATTGCCAAGTGTGAAGAGGTGTCAAAAAATATAAAAATATTACCAAATGATTTGGCAATGATTTCCAGTATTAGAGTGTTCCTGGTAAACCATTTAACATTTTTTTTTAGGAGTTGTTTTTACATTAGTAAAAATGTAATTCAGATTCAAAAGAAGAATAAACCCTTCTTAAATTGGATGGGATGAGCAAAATATTCTACCGTCATTAAGGGAAATAATAGTACTCACCACTGTGATTTTTCTGAAGTTGCCATTCTGTCCTAATTAGCAACAAGGAACCACCATTTTTTTTTTCATTTCCTTATAAAGAGTCCTTTCCTCAAAATACTTCCTACTTGTCTTTCTAATCTCATTAGGAAATCACTTATTAATACAAGTAGCTTTATTTCTCACCAATTGTCCTTGCAAATAACTCATCTAATTTCCTATGAACATTTTATCTCTCAGAAAAATAAGTCTACTTTTGAGGTTTTGTTTTCAGAGTATAAAATTTAAAATGATACTTTACCACAAGTTTTTTTCCCTTCTTTATTTCAACCTGTGGTGACAGAAATCTTCCTAAACAGTTTTTTGATTCTGCTTTCTCTTGCTCAGTATTTTACCACCTGCCCAATAAAGTATCAATCTTTTTTCAGGCACTAAGGCCCTCTGCAACCTGCACTGTCTTTCTCCAGTTTTCTCATCCACCAATCCTCTAAACAAAGTTTATGCTTCTGGTAGTATATTCTGTGTACGGCTTGCTAAACCTTTTACATGCCTGGGTGTTTGCTCCTCCTCCAGTTTACTACCGTTGTAGTACTTCCCATTCCTAAAGCCAGGGTCCATGCTAAACCTTTTCTCACACCTTGCCTGGTCTCCTTAGGTAGAAATGACCTCTCCTTTTGCACTCTTTGAGCTACTGGTGCACCCAAATACACACTGGCTTGTAAGAACATTGTGTGTGAGTGAGTTTCCCAACTCTTCCTTGAGGGCAGGGAATGTTTCCTATACAATTGGTTATTGCTCATTGAGGCCACATCTGTGAGAGTAACACAAATATGCTGTTACAGTGCATCTTATGTGAACATAGACATTCCAGATCTCTTTAACATCCTCAGTCACTGGTTCTCAGATTGCCTGTAAATGGTGTCATTTCTTTACTTGTGGCCATGATCCCACCAATTCTTGACCCCAAAGATCCTCACATTTCTTTTGTTAATATGAAAGATTCTTCATCTTTATTTATTTTTTATTTTGCCCTAACATGGCTTAAACAATGTTTTATTTTACAAAAAGCCTGTTCCATAAATATTTGTTGGTTGAAATATTGAATAACTGAATGTCTATCACGTAAACATCTTGAAGAAAATTAAACAGCACACTAAAACAACAAAGATCTGACCCTGCTGTCAAATCTATTACATTTAATTCTTCATAATCTTATTAAATTATTTGAATCCACGATCAATACAAAACATTTTCATTTCTCCCTGCTCAATCCTGCCTTAATTACCCAAGTCTCTCAATTCTCTCATAATCCAGTGACTCTGTGTTCTCTTTTCTTCTTCACCTCTGTCACACTATGGATCATCCCTCTCTTAAGAAATTTCTAGTCTACACTTAGTATCATTGATACTAAGTGAACAATTTCTTCTTTTAGCTTTTTAACCAGGCCAGTGTTGCAGATGGATTATCCCACTCCTCAGAGCTCTGGTCTTCTCTCTTGTCTCTTCTATATTTTACCTCTTCCTTCAGCTCCATTTCTGCATTTCCAACTGGTGAGACTTCCCATGGAAGAGCTGACTTTCCCCTTAACTTTATTTATTTATTTATTAATTTTTTCCTTTTTGTCTTTTTTTCGTGACCAGTAATGGGATCACGACCCTCAGTGTCGTGCCCGTAACCGCGACCGGCAACGGGATCGCAACCCTCGGTGTCACGCCCGCACCACGCTCAACCAGTGAGCGGACCGGTCTCCATATGGGATCCAAACCCTCGGCGGGAGCGCCGCCGCACTCCCAAGCATCGCACTCTACCGAGTGCGCCACCAGGCCGGCCCTCACCTTAACTTTAACATACAATAATACGTTGAACTTTTGGAGGAAAAGAACAAATCCAAGCATACTAGAGATGAGGGGAGGGAGAAAGGAGGGTGGGAGAGTGATAGGTCAGGTAAGGGGCATAAAGAAAAATTATGGTTCATAATAATGAATATGCTAATAACAAATTTAAAGAAATAAGATATATTTTTTAAAATATTGAAGGGATTCCTTAGAGCTTACACATTATTCATCACTCTGGTAGACTTCAACTGAAAAGTCTAAGAAACATGAAAAATAAAAACATGGATGAAATTTAAGCACAGTTTTTACTTGGAAATATTTCATATATATCTTTTTATATATGAACATATACCTTAATACTAAGGTAAACTGTTTCAGAATTATATCTTAGAAGTATCTTTTTTTTTTTTCCTTTTTGTCTTTTTTACTGACCGGTAACGGGATCGCAACCCTCGGTATTGCGCCCGCACCGCGCTCAGCCAGTGAGCGGGAACCGGTCTTCTCATGGGATCCAAACCCTTGGCGGGAGCGCCTCCACACTCCCAAGCGGCACACTCTCCAGTGCGCCACCGGGCCGGCCCTCTTAGAAGTATCTTATGTAATTAGTGCTGTATTATTTAACATTCAGTACCAATTAGCATGACTTACACATCAACTTCTGATGACAATAAATTATCCTTAGAAATTATCAGGGGAAACTTGAACTATAAAATCTGATTAAAAAGGAGGTTATTTGGTAAATCTTTTACTTTACTATAAAAATGTAAGGCCAAGAATATTAATATGATGTGGTTGATAAAAATAAATAATCAAATAATAGGCAATCTTATTAATGATATAAATAAGCTTTTTCATAATCTGTGAACAATGCCTAATTAAGAAATTATCTCATATTCTGGAAATGTTTTATTTACCTTGCCCCAAAGCAAAATGCTACCAGTTAAGCAATTGTACATCAGCTGTTTTAATGTGTTACAGCTCTTCTACTTTAATTATATAAATTAAAGAAATTACAATGGACTTTGAAAGTGAAAATTAACTGTACCTCTGATACTGTTTAATGTAATTAGAGTATGGTAATAAGGGGCGAACATTTAATGAGTATATATGCTCTGACATTGTCTCAATCCTACTGTATTTATTAATCAAACTGTTCAATGTTATTAAATAATTTCAATTTACATTGGTAACTAAGCAACATGCTAGAATAAAGAATATATAACTAGTTGTTGTAATGTCCTTGACAGTCAAAGCTATGTCATTAATTTCAGCATCTCCAGCCATTAGCATATTGCCCTGCATATAATTAGTGCTCAGCAATTTGCATGTTGAATATTAATTTGAAAGGAAGTGCAGAAACTATTTTCCTTTAAGTTTATACAAATCAACAAGACTAGGTTTTTCTTGCCATTAGAGAAAAACTTTTCATGAAAAGTGTAGCATTCATCATTTACAGCCACTTTTGATTTTTATATTTATGTAGTTCATTACCTTTTTTTCCAGAAGGAAAATATTTCTAATCTGTAGTGAAAACAGAGTTTTATCATTTTTGAAACTTTAACAACATAAAATATATGAGCATTAATCACTGTGTTCTTTTCTCTTTTAGAATAAAATGTTCAATGCAGAGGAAGCCAACCCATCTAAGACAATAATAGCAGAGAGTAACAACTCTGCTCCACATCATTAATTTTGAAAAATAGTCAAGAAGTCTTAAATCCTTTAGCTTAAAAAAGATATTTCTCTCATTTAACTAAAATTATTTTTACCATCATTTTTTATTCACCACCTTCTGTGTAATATTTTATTTGTACATAAAAGAGACTATCCTTAAATTTTATGGACTTATAAAATGTGGAAGTATGTTCATAATTTGTGGATTCATTTCTTTTATCAATATCCATAAAAGTTTACAATTAGGAGATTTTATTTTTCAGTGGGCATAGGCAGACTGAAGAAAAGGCTCAGAGATTTATAAAATAATTTCTAAAAAATTATAAATACAGTATCAGAATTCATTAGCTTCTGAATTTGCTTACAAGTATTACACTAGAGTGGATGTTAGGAAAACTGGATACTGTTTCTGTCTTGCTTTGTAATCCTGGGCAAATCATTCCACCTCTTAGAATTTCAGGCTCTTACTTTGTAGAAGAAGAGGTTAAACAAGATGATGTCCAAAGACTATCCTAGTTATAATTAATAATAATAATAATAGATAGCACTTACTATTTGCCAAGTCGTGATTATTTAATTCTCACAGCACCCTATGTGGTAGCTGCTATTATTATCTTTCTTTTACCTGTAAGGAAACTGAATAAAGCGAGGTTAAGTAATTTGGTCAAGGTCACAGAGCATAAAGGTGGTAGCAAAGCTAGGAACTGAACCCAGGCAGCATGGATCTATAGCTAACTGCCACATTATATTGGCCCTTTTCATAAAGAATATGACATGTTTGTGCTTATGTCATCAATTGATAGTTTATTCTTTCCCTCTTGGTGTTCTGGGACACAGCATGAGTTTTAGAGCCAATAATCTTGACATTTTATCCCAACTACGTCACTTATGCACTCTGTGACCTTGAGCTAGGTTCTTAATGCTTGGCATCTCTTTCCTCAACTGTGACATGAGAATACTCACCTACCTCACAGGGCTGTTGTTTCAGGGTTAAGACTAAACATGCATGGTCTAGCACAGTTCCTGATGTACAATAGTTGTTCCATCAATTTTGTTTCCTTACCTTATATTTAAGCTATAGAAGCTGATGCTGAGTCCAGAACTTGATTTTAAGACCACACAGTAGGCATTTTTAGGATTCATACTCCTAGAAGCTCAAATGAGACTTAAACGGAGAGACCAGTACAGAAGTGTGGAAAGTCATGAAATGAAATTTAAAAGAGAAAAACCTGTATGTTCCTCTAGGGTGTACCTAATGCTCCAAAGGCTTAAAAAGCCTAGAGTATCTGGGAATTCGTGCAGTCCAATCTTTACATTAACCCCAGAGACATGCAAAAGTCAAGACTATCTGATGATGATACAACAGTTTGTTTAGAATCCCAGGTTTTGGTCCCCAATCTCATGTACCCAGCCTTTTATAAATCCTTAAACAAGCACGGAATTAATTTTAGTGTTTCAAGGATATTTTGGAAGCACAGAATTTAATACACTTGATATTATAAAGAACACAATTGCTGAGAGAAAACGATAATTAGGACCTTGCTAAATTTCTTATTATTCCAGTTAATCAACATTAGTTTCTTTCCCACCTCACAGTTCTGTTTAATGATAAATGTTAAAAAAAGAGAGAGAAAGAGCTCTTGGCATACATATTCCTTTGAATTTTTGAATGACAAGAACTTCATATATTTAAGAAGTTGAGCTGAATAAAAAATAAATTGACAGTAGGATTAGTTTTGAGAAAGATTCAAGGATATGGATTAAGTAGAGTCATTTTTTCCTATTAAAATTCTGAATTCAGATAAGAACCACATCTTTGTTTTTCTATTGAGTTTTAAATACTTTGGTCTGTTACTAAGAAATTACTGCTATATATTTCGATGTTTTAAAAAAGTGCCTCAGGAAGAATCCTTGGAAAGAAGGAAAATCTGTGCTCCTTTGCTTATTTGAATGTACAAAGCAAATGGACGTTTAAACACTTCATTTAAAAAAGTTATAGAATGTGAAGGTACTTCAAAAAGTTCATGAAAAAATACAATTAAAAGACAATATGAGTCTTCTTGAACTTTTTGAAGCCCCCTCCTATTAACTGATTTTATTTAATGGAACAGTTTTATTAGATAGCCTTTACGAATAGTAGGATATACTTATACCTGAAGAGTAATGTAAGATATGAAAATAAAACAGTGAGTTTTATTCTAAAATCAAGAGAACTTGTACAGAGCAAAGAAATGATATATTTCAATGTAGAAAAAAATGTAAAGTGAATTGTTGGAATATACATCTGAAGTCAAAGAATTATCTAATATTTTATATGTATAACATTTTAAGATATTGTAGATTTGAAGGACTCACACTAAGTTAAAGTAATGACGATGTATAGTGAACCAAAATTTTATAGGTGGCTCTGTTTTGCCCTGTTAAAAATTACTTAAAGTTAAAATCTGCTCAAAAACTTTAATTATCTATAATTACATATAACAGAAGACACTGAAGAATTACACCAACACAGTGATTTCAAGTTTGCCATTTACTAGCATGTAGGTACTTCTTCAATGAAAATAATGCTTGGAAGAAAAATTGAATGATGTTCTTAATATTTTATCATGCATGAGAAAAGTATAAAAAGAAGAATCTATTCTAAGTATAATTCCAAAACTACTATAGATGAATTATTGTAATGTGTCAGATGTATCAGTTTAGGTTAAAATAGATTTTTAATTTAAATAATTAAAACATCAAATCAAGCTCTGGTATTGTGAAAATGTACAAAATTACTACAATTAATGGAATATTTCCAAACTTTAAAAGCACTTCAATGTGAAAGATGGACACTTTCTGAGGAACACAAACCAGTTTGTGCTGTGCAGAATTCACATAAACCTAAGCACTTAACAGACTGACATGTACCTTAAATCTTCCTTCTGTGTCTCCAATATTTTAAAGTGCCAGGCACTGTGGTGATTAAAAATGAGTGATGAAAAATGTCAATTATTTCACTGTTCTCAGTAATTCAAGATTATATGGTCACAGGGCATAGACTTAAAGGGAGTAGACCAAAATTATTAATCTACTTATTCAAATCAAAATCACAAAAACAATCACAGAAGTTAACTATGTTTTGTTTTTATTGAAATGCAGTCCCCCTTTTCAGAAACGTCTCCTACTTTTTCTGCAGCACTAGAGGCTATAAGATAAAGCAATGAATAAATTAAAGATGGAAAGAATGCATCTATTGCTGGAGAATAAATGAAGCATCTCTATCGTTTTAGCAAAAAACACATTTAGCAACTCTTCATGCTTATAGGACTATAAAAACAAATCTTTGGATTTTCACAAACTCCTCACAAAGCTCAGAATGTTGGTTATGCAAAGTTAGACATGGATGACTTGAAGCATGCACAAACAGCTTTGCCTCATTTGGGGAAATCTTATCTGAGCAGTAATTTTGGAAATAGTGGTCAGCCAAGCAGAAATCACTTTGAAAACATTCTATTGGTGGACTCCCAACACAACTTTGTAAAAGTCCTGGATTTCTCAAACCTGCTACAGACTGGTCATAGACTGGTAGCAAGGTCCTTAGAGGTCATCTAGCCCAGGATTCCAGATAGTAAAGAAATCTCTTTAACAAGGAGATTCCCAGACTCTGTTTAAGTATTTCCAGGAGGCATGAAGGGAGGAGGTAGACATGTAATCGTCTGTCCAAATCCCGATCATACTGGGATCCCTGTTCCCATAGGGCTGTTATTACTGGAGGACTAAACTAGGCACCAGATAATGTAAGGGAGAATTTTTAAAAATATTATTCATGAATAAAATACTGTAATCATTAGTGTCATAACTAAGAGAAACTTCTCCTAACAGACGAGGTTGAGTACAACTAAAATGTTTAGATTTAAGGGAAATTCAACTTAGAGAATCCAGTTTAAAATGAATAAGCTCCTTAGGTTTTTCTACATATAGTATCATGTTGTGCAAATAGGGAAAGTTTGACTTCATCTTTCCAATCCAGATTCCCTTTATTTCTTTCTCTTGCCTGTTTGCTCTGGCTAGTACCTCCAGTACTGTGTTGAATAGAAGTGGCGAGAGTGGACATCCTTGTCATTTTCCTCACCTTAAGGGGAAGGCCTTCAATTTTTCCCCATTCAGAATACTGGTGGTGGACTTGTCATAAATGGCTTTTATTATGTTAAGATATTTTCCTTTTATACCTAATTTGTTGAGAGTCTTTATCATGAACAAATGTTGAATTTTGTCAAATGCTTTTTCAGCATCTATTGAGATGATCATATGGCCTTTGTCCTTGAGCTTGTTGATGTGATATATCACATTTATTGATATAAATCACTTTCATATGTTAAACCATCCTTGCATCCCTGGGATGAATCTCACTTGATGATAGTGTATAATTTTTTAAATATGTTGCTGTATTCTAATTGCTAATATTTTGTTGAGGATTTCTGCATCTAGGTTCATCAAGGATATTGGCCTGTAATTTTCTTTTTTTGTTGTGTCTTTATCTGGTTTTGGTATCAGAGTTACGTTGGCATCATAGAATAAGTTTGGGAGAGTAGCATCTATTTCAATTGTTTGGAATAGTTTCATGAGAATTGGTATTAACTCCTCTTTCAAAGTTGATCCAGCAATCCCTCTTATGGGTATATATCCAGAGGAATGGAAATCATCATGTCAGAGAGATACCTGCACTCCCATGTTTATTGCAGCTTTGTTTACAATAGCGAAGATATGGAACCAACCTAAATATCCATCAATAGATGATTAGATAAGGAAACTGTGGTATATATACACCATGGAATACTACTCTGCCATAAAAAATAATGAAATATTCCCATTTCCAACAACATGGATGAACCTGGAGAAACTTATGTTGAGTGAAACAAGCAAAGCACAGAGGGATAAATACCATGTGTGCTCACACATACGTGGGAGCTAGGAGAGAAAGGCAGGAAAGAAAGACCACAATAGTGCTGTGATCCACAGAGGGAGGGAACATTCCCATGGCTACAAATTGGAGTTGAGGGGAGAGGGGGAAGGGGAGGGAGGTTGGGGGATAATTGGGAGGGGACAAAGGGTACAAAAGTAATTTCTGGTAATGGATACACCCCCAGTATGAATCTGGCCCCCACATCATGGACAGGAGGGGGGACAATCAGCTTTGTATCTCATGAATATTCATAAGAAAGAAAGAAAGAAAGAAAGAAAGAAAGAAAGAAAGAAAGAAAGAAAGAAAAGAAAATGAATAAGCTCTACCAAGAGCAACTCACAGTAGGCGAGTTTTTGAATTTTGAAAGAGTACTAGAAGTAGGAGCAGTCTTGCAAATTATATAATGCCAACCAAGCAATTTTGTTAAGCCCTTCCAGGATTAGTACTTAGTATGCTTAGCGCTTTTACATACTAACATTTCATCTTCCCATCTATCCTACGTGGTGGGTTCTGTTAAGACTTCCACTTTAAAGTGGAGGAAATTGATCCTCAAGACCAGAGACTTCCCATATTTTCCAACAGAAAGGAACTGTAAAAACAGCAGGAGGGGAAGAAGAAAAATGAAAGAAAAATCACTAAAGTGTGAGAGCTTTCTCTGTGGATATCTGTGGCCTTTTAGCTACCAATTTTACAGTTTCCTTTACTTTCCAGTAGTGTTTGAGGTATACATTTTAAATTGCACCTACAATTTAAGAAACAGGTTTATTGCTACTGGTCGGAACACAGTCAGAACCCCCAATCAAAACAATGGAGAGACATTACTGCTTTGGTCAGATTTTAATCAGTGGCTTAACTGAAAGGCAACCCAGATATTCGTGGGACCTTTCACACAATGTGTCTCTCTCTGCCATAACTATTTTGTTTTTCCCAACTCAGAGAGATAGATAGATAGGTGAAATAGATGTGTATATCTGTCTATCTAACATTCATATAGATAGATATAGATGTGTATATCTATGTCTCTTTAAATGAAATAACCATTGTGCTTACCATTGTGCTTATCAAAAAACCCTGTTAGTAATCTCTCCTATTCTTTGTGAACTAATTAGTTATACTGACGAAAAACATTCATTGTAAATGTAAACATTTTAAGACATGGTATCAATAGAGTAAAACTTCCAATTGTAAAAAACACTATATTAACATATTTTAGATATTAACATTTTCTGGCTCTCATCAATAAAATGCTAAGTCTTTGATATATAATCATGCCTGCATAGGAGCATATAACTATATGTCCTTTTAAAATTATAGTGTTTGCAAAAGGTGACAATGCAGATGGTTTCCTAAGAAAATACCACAAATAGTCCCATTTGTGTATTTTTGCTTTAGTTGCCTGTGCCTTTTTAGTCTCGCTCAGGAAAGTGCTGCCCACTCCCATTTTGTGTGACGTTTCTCCCCTATGTTTCCTTCTAGTAGTTTCACAGTTTTGGGTCTTAAATTTAGGTCTTTAATCCGTTGTGTATGGTGAGAGATAGGAGTTTAGTTTCAATCTTCTGCATGTGAATATCCAGTTTTCCCAGCACCATCTATTGAAGAGCCTGTCCTTTCCCGACTGTATATTCTTGGCATCTTTCTTGAAAATCAGTTGGCTGTAAGTGTGTGGGTTTATTTCTGGGTTCTCTATTCTCTTCCATTGGTCTATTAGTCTATTTTTATGCCAGCATCATGCTGTTTTGGTTCTATAGCTTTATAGTATATTTTGAAGTCAGGAAAAATAAAAATGCCCATACATATATTTACAGCATCTATCGTACTTAAAAAATGTAATCTTGTACTGTCTGTTGTACTTAGACAATAGTATTCATAGTAGTTGTATAATAATAATATGTGAAATGGGTTAATTGAGCATAGTTTTAATTCATAAAGCAGAAACGTGTAGAGTATATAGGAATTTAAAATACTACCTGCATTATAAAGTCAGAACTTAAAATAATCATTAGATTAGAATGATTTTCTGTTAAATACTAATTCTAGAATTGCTAAATAATAAAATGCTGTGTTACAAATCTTTCAGCCCCCACAACAATCTACATCAGCAATCACGATTAATGAGAAAAATGGAAGTGCATCTGTCTTCAGTTAGTCATTACTACTTAGAGTTTACTCTGTACAGTTTAAACATTAAGGGGAAAAAAAACCAGAAAAGTATGTTGAAATGAAAAGCATAAAAAGCATTCCTACTTTTTTTTTATTCACAGCATCGATTAATGTTCAGAAAAGGCATGTTGATCTAAGAACGTTCTCAATTTCTAAAGCCTTTTTATTGTATTGACCCTAAGAAAATAAAATAAAAACAAGCACTATACAAGATTAAGTGATACCATCTTAAACACTTTCTGAAGTATAGTAAAACCTGACTATAATACTGGCATTGACAGAAAAAAATCATAAAGTAGACCTTTATTTCTAGGATGAAAAAAATAGTGTCACTGTGTTTTAAAAACCCATGTTATAACCAACAGCTAACTCAATACAGGACTAAAGACACATCACTATGGGTTTTGTCATGGGGCCTTACTCTATTAAAGAAATTACTCTTTAAATCAATGAGTAATACTTATTCCGCAGATCCAAAATTAAGGGAAGGAGAGTCTAGCAAATTTCAATATTGCCTGTGAGCAAAAAAAGAAATTCTTATGTTTAAATTTCTGTCTAAAACCCTCAAGTTTAAATCTAGAGATGATTACAATGGGTAATAAAAATAATGCCCAAGGTCATTTTATTCATTTTGTAGATTCCCTCAGTATTAGAAATCTGACAGTCAGGTTTGTTTAACTATTCAAACAGTGCAGAATAGCCAGAAGCTGTGATTTCCTCAGATTAGTAAAGAACAGCCCAAAGGACTCGAAGTCAAAGCACAACTAAAGAAAGAGTCAAAGTGCCAACTCTGTATCTCATCAAGCTTGTTGACAGTGCTTCCTGGGAGACATGACTTTATCTTCAAAGTGACACTATGCAAGTTTTGCTCACTGAACCAGGAATCTAATGCAGGGCTCACAGCAGAGTTAGCTGCCAGCTCAGAAAGAACATTTAAATGCTGACTGCAATTATGCTGACCCTCAGAAAGTTGTTCCCTATCAAGGAAACCATTTGTCCCCAGAAAATAAAAACAAGCAAATAAAACATAAGTGCCATCACTCTACCATTCTCTTTTTAGACACCTCCTGCTTTATTTTTAACTTTAGATTTAAAAATAAAGTCAAGCAAGCCCTCAGTTTTTTAGTAAATTTTTAGGAAAGTTAAATGCAGAAATTAAGACACGCTGGAAAGGACTTATGGGAGTTATTAAGTCATGTCCTTCTGTCTCTGTCAAAAAGGCATAAGTCACCTATTTTGACCTAAAATAATCTTTAAGAAATGGGATCCCATCATTTCCCACATTTCCCACAAGCCTAAAATGAGACTTAAGTATACATCCTTACTATTGCCATTACTGGCTTAGAAATATTGGATAAGCCATTTAACTTCTCCGAATTTAACCTATAAAAAAAAATCATTGTCTCCCACATATTTTTTTGATATAAGTAAATATGACTATGTGCATAAAAATGCTTGTAAACCATAAAAATGCAAATAAAATTAAGTTAGATCTCTTATTTATTTATTTATCTATTTCAAATTGAGTCCTTTCTGTTTTGTTCAGGACCTTAATTTGTATGACAATATGTCAACCTTGAAAACATGTTGTGGTGTTTTAAATAAATATATTCATATTTAAAGGAAATGTAGTATTAATCTGATATATTAGGCCCCTACATGAAAAACTTTGTTAACGAAAACATGCTTCTGCTATTGTAGTCATGATTTTCTCCCCTTTTTCCCACACCTAACACTCGCCCTCCCCACCAACACACACACATTCACACAACGGTGGAAAACCAACTGCACTGTGCATCTGATTAAACAGGGAATTGTTTATTGCTATATAATTTCAAATAAATTTGTTTGTTAAATTCTATTTTTATGCCAATCAACTGATCTTTTTACATTATGATTTACCATTATGACAATTTCTGAATGTTCTTTGTTTTCTCCAAAGCATACTCATTTGTGCTACATAACTACAGGGCCTAAACTCAGGGGTGCAAGAGTGCTACACTTCTGAAACTAAGGAAATGCAATATCTGAAGTAGTCTGTAGATAGAAGATTACAAAGGACTAATCAAAAATGTTTCTAGGGTCAGATAGGCTGAACAGGAAAAAGAGACTCAGTCACAGAAAATGACTCAGTCTAGGAAACTTCTCTCTTCCCAAGGGCCTGAGGATCTCCTCGCCTACTCAGAGACATTAGGGCAGCAGTTGAGGATTATGGAGAAGCACTGGTAGGGAACACTCCGCTATTGAGAGATACCTGGAGCCCAGTCTGAGGAAATCCCTTTTACTCCCTCAGGCAGCAACAGCAAGAAAAAGTGAGGACCCCAGTGACACTAGATAAACCAAGCATACTATAATAACACCACAAAGACACTGAAATTTGAACCACAGCCCCCAAAATTAGGTGAGGACACTTGTGTAAGACCTAAACAGAGTGACTTCCAGCTAAAATAAAAGAATCCAGAGTCTGCTAACAGACAAAATATCCAGGGTACAATTGGAAATCACCCATCATACCAAGAACCAATAATTTCACACTTTGCAGGAAAAGACAATCAACTGATGTCAACACTGACTTAAATCAGTGGTGCAAATTATCTGATGAGGATTTTAAAGCACTGTCCTAAAAATGTTTCAAGTCAATTACAAATTCTCTTGAAACAACTGAAAAAATTTTTAAAAATCAGCAAAGAATGGGTTAAATGTGTCCCCCTACAATGTTCATGTGATGGAAGCTTGATCCTTATTGTAACAGTGTTAAGAGGGTGGGAAGTCCTATTATGATATTTTAAAGATGGGGCCTTTAAGAGGTGATTGGATCATGAGAACTGTGCCCTCATGAATGGATTAATTCATTTATGGAGTAATAGGTTAATGATTTAATGGGTTTCCAGTGAGAGGTTCTGATGGCTTTATGAGGAGAACAAGTAAGAACCTTAACTCTTTATACCATGCTTGCCATGTGATGTCCTGTGTCACTGTAGAAAGTCATGATTAAGAAGAAGACTCTCACCAGATGTGTTCCCTGGACATTGGACTTTCCAGTTTCCAAAACTATAAGAAATAAATTTCATTTTCTTACCTTTATCTAATTTCAGGCATTTTGTTATAAGCAACAGAAAACATATTAATACAGAAGTTATACAAAAGAATCAGTGGAAAGTATTGAGGTAAAAAATGTAATAACAAAAATATAAAAATTCCTTAGAGACTTCTTAGGAGAGCAGAGATAAGAGAGGATAGAATTTGGGAACTTGAGGACAGAATAAGAGAATTCATCTCAACCTGAATAACAGAGAGTAAATAAACTAGGGGAAAACAACAGAGCCTCAGAGATTTGTGGGACAATAACAAACAATCCAACTTTGATGTCATCAGAGATTTAGAAGGAGAGAATAGGGGCTGAGGCTGAATAAATACTTAAAGAAATAATGGCTGAAAAATCTCCAAATTTAATAAAAGACAAAAGCCTGCAGATTCAAGAAGCTGAGTAAACCCCAAATAAGATAAACCCAAGGAATTACATGCAAAAAACCCATAATCAAACTCTTAAAAACTAAAGACAAAGAAAAAAACTCTGAAATGGCCAGAGAAAAATAACACTTTAGCAATAGGAGAAGCCAATTCAAATTATAGTGGATTTCTTACTTAAAACCATGGAGGTCAAAAAGAAGTGATAATAGTTTTCAAGTGCTAAAACAAACAAACAAACAAAAAAACTACCAACCACAAATTTTATATCCAATTAAACTATTATTTTAGAAAAGAAGGGAGTCATCAGAGAAATGTAAGTTGAAACCACACTGAGATATCATCTCAATCCAGTTACACTGGCCATTACTAAAAAGACCAAGAACAACAAATGCTGGCAAGGATACAGGGAAAGGGGAACTCTCCTACACTGTTGTTGGGAACTGTAAATTAGTACCACAATTACAGAAAACAGTATGGATTTTCTTCAGACAACTACGGATAGAACTACCATATGATCCAGCAATCCCACTACTGGGGTTATATACAAAGGAATGGAAATCATCATATCAAAGGGATACCTGCACTCTCATGTTTACTGCAGCCTTATTTACAATGGCCAAAATGTGGAACCAACATGAGTGCCCATTGGCGGATGACTGAATAAGGAAAATATGGTATATATACACAATGGAATACTACTCAGACATAAAAAGAATGAAATTCTGCCATTTTCAGCAACATGGATGAGTCTAGAGAAAATTATGTTAAGTGAAATAAGCCTGACAAGGAAAAAGAAATACCACATGTTCTTACTCATAACTGGGTGCTAAGAAGGAAGGAAAGAAAGAAAGACAGAAAGAGGGATGGATGGATGGAACGCCTCATGTTGAAGGGATTCCTGCACCCCCATGTTTATCGCAGCTCTATTTACAATAGCCAATAATTGGAACCAATTTAAATACTCATCATTGGCTAAGTAGATAAGGAAAAGTGGTATATATTCACAATGGAATACTACTTTGCAATAAAAATGAATGAAATTTTGCCATTCATAGCAACATGGATAAACTTAGAGAAAATTAAGTGAAATAAGCCAGGCACAGAACGAGAAACACCACGTCCTCACTCATAAGTGGGGGAGGGAGGGAAGGAGGGAGGGTGGGAGGGAGGAAGGAAGGAAGGAAGGACCAAAAGAATAAGTTGAACTTTCAGAGGGCGAGAACAAATCTAAGGATACTAGAGATGGGGGAGAGGCAGGGTGGGTATTGGGAGGGATAGGTTGGGTAAAGGGCATAAAGAAAAATCACAATATGCAATAATGAATATGCTTATAATAAATGATAAAAAAATTTTTAAAAAGAAAAGAAAGGAGAATAAAAACATTCTCAGCTGGAAAACTAAGAGAATTTGTTGTTAACTGATCTATCCTTAAAAATTGGCCAAAGTAGCTTCTTCAAAAAGAAAGGAAATGATAAAAAGAAAAAAGTTACAAAGAAGGAACAACAAGTGGAGTGGAAATATAGGTACATACTATATATCATCTTTGTCTAATGAATTTATAAATCACATTTAATTAATGAAACAAAAATTATACCACCATGTGACTCTAAAGACAACAATATTAAAAGTGGGATAGGTTAAGGGACCTATGTAAAGGTGAAGTTGCCAGACTTTGCTGGAAATAGTAAAATATTGATACCAGTAGACTTTTATAAGTCACATATATATATTGTGACACCCACAGCAGCTACTAGAAAACTATACAGAGATCAACTCAAAAACACTATTAATAAAGATGGAATCCTTAAAAGTGTTCAAGTAGCCATGGAAAAGCAAGAAAAGAGAAATGGAGGAATGAGTACCAGAAAAGGAAGAAACAAACAGAAAACAAGTAATAAGATGGTAGACCTAAGTGCTAACATACCAATAGTTATGTTAAATATGAATAGAACCACTAAAAAAGGATTGGAAGAGTAGATAAGCAAACACAAAGCAATCATATGCTGTTTACAAGGAACTCATTTCAAATTCAGCAACATAGGTAGATGAAAACGAAAGGATAGAAAAAAGTTATATCATGCAAACTTTAATTTAAAAAGCAGAAATGGCAAATTAATATCCAGTAAAGTAGACTTCAGAGCAAAGAAAATTACAAGAGACAAAGAGGGCTATTATATAATAATAAATGGATTATTCTACCAGGAAGACATAAAGACACTAAATGTGCATGTATCAACCAACAAAGCCTCAAAATACATGAATAAAAATTGTTGGAATTAAGAGGAGAAATAGATAAGTTCATAACTATATTTGGGAACTTCAATACCCACCTTCTCAGCAATCAATATATCTACTAGTGAGAAAATCAGCGAAGACATAAAGGATATAGAAGATCTTAACAGAATCATCTGACTGGATTTTTTATACATAAAATATATAAAAATTACATAAAATATATAAATTACAAAGATACATTTTATATAATATTGTTATTGTGTTCTAAATAATCAATGGATCAAAAAGAAAGTTTCACATGAAATAAAAGAATGCATAGAAATGAAATAAAACAAAAACACAACATGTAAAAATATGTGGGATGCAGCTAAAGTAATGCAGAGAGGGAAATTTATAGTACCAAACCCTACAGTTTACAGAAATGAACAAAGGTCTCAAATAAACAATAATGTTTCTAGATAAAGAATAGCAAAATAAGCCCAAAGCAAGCAGAAAAAGGAAACAGTAAAGATAAGAGCAGAAATCAGTGAAGACGAAACAGAAAAACAACAGGAAAAAAATCAATGAAACACATAGCTTGTTCTTTGAAAAAAATCAATAAAATTGATAAGCATTTTGATAGGCTGACAAAAGTAACAGGGGACATCACTGTAGAGACTTTATGCATTAACCAGATAGTAAGGGAATGCTATAAACAATTTTATGCTCATAAATTTACCAACTTAGAAGAAACAGACCAATTCTTCAAAAACTATAAACTTCCAAACTCAACCAATATAAAATAGACAATCTGAATAGCCCTATAAACATCAAAGAACTTGAATTCACTATTTAACTCCTTTCTCAAAAAAATTCCCCAAGCTCATATTGTTTCATTTGAGAATTCTACTAAACATTTAAAGAATGTTAATGTTTAACCAATTTTAATCAGTCTCTTCCAGAAAACAAAATAGTTGGGCACACTTCAAAATTCATTTTATGAGACCAGTAATAACAAAAACCAGACGAGACCAAACCAAACCAAACCAAACAAAAATCCTGCAAACCACAGACTAATAACTCTCATGTGGTTAGATATAAAATTTTGAATAAAATATTGACAAACTGAATTCAACAATTTATAGAAAATTTATGCACCATGAACAAGTGGGATTCACTTTAGGTTTGCAAGGTTAGTTCAACATTTAAATGTAATCTGCCATATCAAGAGCCTAAAAAAACAAAAAGATCAGATTAATGGATGCTGAAAAAGCCTTTGACAAAATTCAATGTTCATTCATAATAAAAACTCTCAGCAAATTAGGATCAGAGGGGAATTATATTGACTTGCTAAAATGCACCTACAGAAACCTAAAGCAAGCATCATACAAAAACTGAATGTTTTCCCCCTGGTGTTGGAAACATGGCAAGGACGTCTGTTCTCACCATTATTTAATATAGTACTAGAAGTTCCAGATATTGTAATAAGGCAAGAAAAAGAAATAAAAGGCACACGGACTGAATAGGAAGAAATAAAACTGTAACTACTTATAGGTGACCTATCCTCTACATAGAAAATCCCAAGTAATGTAGAAAATATCTCTAAGGACTGAGAGGTGAGGTCAGTAAGGTTTTGGAATACAAGAATATCAGTCAAAATCAATCACATTTCTATATACTAACAATAAACATATTGAAACTAATAATTAAAACAATTGCTCCAAATAAAATAAAATTCTTAGGTGTACACTTAAAAAACATGTACAGGACATGTATGCTGAAAATAACAAAATTCTGATGGAAGAAATCAAAGACGACTTAAACAGAAAGACACATTTTGTTCATATATTGGATGACTCAACATAGAAAGTACATTTGTACATTCTCCTGAAATTCCTACCAAAGTTTCTATCAAAATTTAAGAAAGCTTTTTGTAGATACTGACAAGTTCATTCTAAAATTTATATGGAAAGGCAAAGGCCCTAAAATAGCAAAAATGATCTTAACAACAAATAAAGCCACCATATACAAAAATAAACTCAGAGTGGATTACAGACTTAAACATAAGACCAAAAACTGTAAAACTAACTGAAGAAAACATAGGGGAAATCTTTATGACATAGGACTGGACAATGATTTTTTTCTGAATATGAATCCAACAGCACAGGCAACAAAAGTGAAAATAGGCAAATATGATTATATCAAACTAAAAAGCTTCTGAATAGCAAAGGACAAAATAAACAGAGTAAAAAGACAACCTGCAGAATGGGAGAAAATATTTGCAAACCACATGTCTGATAAGGGATTAATATCCAAAATATATAAGATACTCAAATAACTAAATAGGAAGAAAACAAATTATCTGATTTTAAAATGGGCAAAGAACGTGAATAGACATTTCTTAAAAGATATACAAATGGCTAACAGGTATATAAAAAATGCTCAACATCTCTAATCGTCAGAGAAATGCAAATTAAAATCACAATGAGATATCACCTCACACCTGTTAGAATGGCTATTCTCAAAAACATGAAAGAGTGTTGGCAAGGACATGAAGAAATGGAAACCCATGCACACTGTTGGTGCGAATGTAGATTCATACAGCCATTATGGAAAACAGTATGAAGATTTCTCAAAAAATTAAAAATAGAACTACCATATGATGCAATAATCCCACTACAAGGTATATATCCAAAGAAAATGAAATCATTATTTAGAAGAGATATCTTCATCCCCATATTTATTCACAGCACTCGCACTATTCACAATAGCCAAGATATGAAATCAGTCCAGTTATCCATCAATGGATGAATGGATTTAAAAAATGTTGTATATATACACTATGGAATACCATTCAATCTTTAAAAAGTGGAATACTATCATTTGCAATAACGTGGATGAACCAGGAGGACATTATGCTAGGTGAAATAAGCCAGGCATGGAAAGACAAGTACTGCATAATCTCACTTGTATGTGGATTCTGCAAAAGGTGAACTTATACAAGTAGAGAGTAGAATGTGATTTCTGGGGGTTGGAGTATGTGGGTTGGGAAGATGTTGGTAAAAAGATACAAAATTTAAATTTAGATAGGAGAAATAAGTTCAAGAGATCTATTGTACAACATAGTGACTGTAGTCAACTATAGTGTATTATATGGTGAAAATCGCTGAGTTCTCATGATAAAAAGTAACTATGTGAAGAAATGGATAAGTCAATTAACTCTTTTGTGCCATTCCACAATATATGTTTTATACAATACATACAAACAATTTTAATTTGGCAATTAAAAATAAATAAATGAATAATTTTAAAGCAATTTAAGAACAAAGTGAGAGGAATAAATTTACCAAATATATATGCTATATAGCTGCAGTAACGTTGACTGGATAATACTAATGAACAGATAGGAACACAGATCAATGGTGAAGTGGTAGACATATAGACCAAAGGATCAGAATATAGAACCCAGAATTAGACCTACACAAATATGTTCAACTGATTTTTTACAATGGTACAAAAACAATAACAAAGGGAGAATAACCTTATAAGAAGTGGTACTGAAGGAATTGAACATACATAGGCAAAAAAATAAATCTTGATGTAAACTTTATCCTCATAAAAATTAACTCAGAATAAATCATGACTGTGAGTGTAAAATATAAATCAAAAAACCCTTTAGGAAAAAATCTGTGGGCAAAGAATTCTTAGACTTGACACCAAATGCACAATTCATAAAATGAAAAATTAATTAGACCTCATCTAAATTAAAAACTTTTGCTCTGTGCAAACCCATGTGAAAGGGATGAAAAGACAAGCTAGAGACTTGGAGAAAATATTTGCAAACCACATATCTAGCAAAAAACTAGTAAAGAACTCTCAAAACTCAACAGTGAAAAAACAATCTAAATAAAAAATATACAAAAGAGACAAATGCCCATTTCACCAAAACGGATATAAAAATGACAAAGAAGCACATAAAGGTGTTCAGTATCATTAGCAATCAGGAATATGCAAATTAAAACCAAAATGAACTATTAGAGACCTGATGAGAATAGGGCTGGAGGGAAGTGGATGTGGTCATAACCTACCATAAAACAGGAGAGATTCTTGTGGGGTTCTAACTGTTCAGTATCTTGACTGTGATGGTGGATATAAAAACCTACTTAGGTAATAATATCATATATAACTTAATACACAACAGAAACACACACAAATGAATCCAAGTAAAACTGGGAAAATTTGAATAATTCTGTCGGATTACATCAATGTCTGTATCCAGTTGTGATATTATGCTATAGTTTTTCGAAATGTTACCATTGAGGGCAACTGGACTAAGTAAACAAGAGATCTCTGTATTTCTTATGACCACATAATAATTACATGAATCTGTAATTATTTAAATAAAAATTTCAATTAAAAAAGTGCTAATAAATTCCAGATTCACTGTTAGTATCCTTTTCTGTCATATAACTCTTGAAATAGAATTTCTTCATTGGATGTATTGTGGTGTTGAGTAAACACACATAATAATTGATGCCTTTGTATACAAGAATTTCTTTCATACACAAAGTTGTCTTTGTTAAAGATGGCAGTTCACAAAACTGTACTCTAAATATTTCCCATCTAGTTAACAGGGATTATTTTCCAAACTGACTTAGGTTTACCAGGAATATTAAAAGAATTCTTTCATCCTGGACACAGATGAACTTCGTGACTTTAAACACAACCTACCAAGAAGTCTGAGAGTCAATCATTAAAAATTAACAACTGATCCTGGTAATTCAAGACAGCTACAGACCAAATTCCTCCTTTTTCTACTTATCCACCTTTTGCAAGATTAGGAATTGCAAGAACAGCGCTGCTGCTAATATTTGGAAGAACTGACTATGAGTAGGTGGAAATGTATGAATTAAACTAATGGCGTACATAATGTTTAGCTATGTAATTGACACTGCTCAATTCTTCTAGAGGACTATACTACTGTTATAAAATTAATCATTGTAAGTCCTACTCTAGGAGATAATCTTAATGGATCATTGATGCTACCTATTTCTTATTTTATTATCATTTAATAGGTAGATAGTTCTAAACAAAACTGAGTGATTTGGGGGATGGAAGGAGCAGAGTTGACTGGGCAATGTAGCAGAGAGTTTAAGCACAAAAGGTCCTCGGCACTGGAAATACCCCCGTTCAAAGGGGAAATTTTTCACCAGTGATGCTCTGTGATTTTGGTTATGTCAATTTATCTAAACCTCTTTTTCCTCATGTGTAAAATAGTGATTGCAATAGTAATGACTTTATAGGGTCATTGTAAACAATAAATAAGATAATCTGTATGTGTTTACTATTGAACCTGGCAGAAAATATATGTCCAATAAAAGATTCTTATCAATTTGATTTATCTAGCTTTCAGATAGGGTTTTATAGTATTTTATTGATGAATAAGTATTTCCAGTTACTTTTTGAAAATCATGTAAGCCAAGACAAAGTTGAATGGATTTGGAATTTTTTTTCAACTAAGCTCTTTACTACAGTATTGACTGACCAGTCCTTATCAAAATTCATATCCACTTCTGATAACGATGGCTGAATAGAGTCCCAAATCCCCAAGGGTAGGGACTTATAATCACATCTTCATCCAAACTTGTCTTTCACAGTGGAGTTTCCTATGAACTGGCAGTTGGATTAAAAAACACTGCTGAAACTCTGCAAATCAGGAAGGACAGAAGATTCTATGTACAAGACTGGGCTCTTACAAAATGACTCAACAATTTATGGTTTTTAGAAGATAATTTTTCAAAATAAAGTCTGATAGTCATTTACATCACAACCAACCACTGAAGGGTCAAGTCGTGCATCATAAAAAAACATGGATCAAAATAGAGATAGTACACTAGAGCTAGAAACAGGGAATGCAAACCTCAGGAATTAGCCAAAATTCTCGTGAAAGCTTTGGACTTAACCTAATAACGAATTGGCTGGGGTTTAAATCAATCATACCTAGATCTCGAAGAGTACAGTGTACCTAACATGAAACCCAAGGTGACACATGAATTACATTTTAGGGTCCCATCTGGAGCATCTTACACTAAGTTACCAAGACCCAGCCACACTTAAGTCTTATCTTCCTAGTGTAAACCCTCACTGTGTGTGTGTGTGTGTGTGTGTGTCTACTGGATGCCGGACAGAGAAAAGCAGAATTTGGTCTGAATATGCTACCAGGGTTATGAAAATAACATTCATGGCTTGCAGAGTTTTTCCTGACTTTCAGAAACTTTTTTTTACAAGAGAAGCATGACCAAAGGAGATGTTTATTAAGGACTCACACCATTGCATACATAAGGTCGTGTTCTTTATATTGTTATTATTATTCTTCTCTTTCACATTCTTGACTATTTTAATTTTCCTACTTCATTAAGAGAATATTATGGTTCTTCTAATAAAGCTATCTCAGCATTACATAAAAATTTTTCATTGCTCTGATGAATTCTAGTTTTTAATTACTAATTGAATTTGCTCTCTATATAATTTAATTACTAATTTAATTTACCTATTATCCTTTGTATCTTTACATTTTCTGTTCCTATATTACATCTTACTTTCATTGTTATCTACTTTAATTATTAATGCTGTATCATCTCTATTTTCAGAGAAAAAAACTTAATTTTTTACCTTATTGGTTCTTTCTTTTTATTTATTTTATTTTGGATACCACCTACTTTATGACTGATTATTTTTTTAAAATCTTTAATGATTTTATCTCAGGTATATTTCTTTTCCTTCTTCCCTTCTATTTTACTCACATTTTAATATTGTACCATCCCTTTCTTATCTTAATAACTATTTCCTCTACTCTTGTTGATAATTCACTTCTTTAACTCTTTTCTGTTAGCAGAGTCTTCAGAGACAAGTGTCTCTATTACTATGCTCCACCCCTCTTCCGTCATAGCTGCCACAGGGGCCACCAGCTCCTTTAGTGGGTCTGTCAGAACAACCCCACCCAGGAAGGATTCAGAAGATACTGACTTACTGCATAGTCTTAATTCCCCTGCAGATCGGTCAATTCCTTTACAACATGAATGGATAAGTGCTATTTTTTAGGACAAAACAATCTTTGAACTAATTTCTTTTGGATGACAGAGGGAAAAATACCTCATTCCCACTTATCCCTGGATTTAAAGAGTGCTACTTGACTTTGAAGATGCCTATTTTGAAATCCATTAGTCACCTAAGCCATGCAATAGTAGGTGCTACCCCACTTCTGCAACCTGGGCGGGGGGAGGGGGCACCTACCTCTGAAGGCTGAAGCATTTTAAGATCATAATTGATCAAAATATAAGAGGAAAGCATTTATACATAAATTGAATATACTAAAAATACAGCAAATTTTAGCCAGGTATAATTCTGGGTCTCTTTTAAGAAGAAATAGGGATTATTTCTGAGCATCTCTACTGTAAAATATAGCTCCTACACTTCAGCTGAAGGCCTTTATAAAAGGCTTTAGATAAATACCTCGAACTCAGAAAACAACTTCTTGTAAAGTCCCAGTAGGTAAATACTCGAGCATTGGCTCTTGAAGTGTTTGGCAATTCTACTGCATGGACCTAATCCCTTCTTCTTTACTTCATTCCCACAGACTGTTCTCCAGCCAGGTTTTTCTCATTTTTTTATGGCATCACCTCTGTGATACAACTCATACTTGATTCACTCAATGCAGAGAGATGCGAAGGCTTTTCCACTTTCCCCTAATCTATATATTCTATGTTTAGTCAGGAAGCCTCACTGAAATTTGTATAAAAACTTTTTGTGGAGAGGTTACAGAGGCTGCCATGATGCTACAAGTATAAATAAAGACAGCTGCAAGCACTGAAACGTGCATCTACTATACCCTGATCCCAAATCTCCTTTCCTAGGCTTGCACAACTCCCAGTGCAACTTAAAATCAGAAGCCTCTGTGATGTAGTAAAGGATGAGATGGTTTTGTGTGTGTGTACTTTTTAAGTGTTGCATGTGGAGTAAGTAACACACACGCATGCATACACAAATAGGTGTGTTTATTTCTTTTAAGGTGTTTGCAAATTGAGAATAGTATCAAATTATCACCCATCACCCAGAATTGATAGTTGATCATATTTGTTTTCTTTTATAAATAAACATAAGAAACCACCACAGATATATCTGAAATTTTACTTTATTCTTCGTCCCACTCTTCTCCTCAATCCCAAGAGGCAATTTTATAGTTAATTTAGTATGTCTCAACAAGAATTATTTTTAATATTTCTTTATATTCACACCATTATGTCAATTTCTCTGCAGCTACACTCATGTTTTTATTCTCTTAAATAAAGTACATATCAATACAAATCATTCTTTATAATCATGACATAATTTAGGCAGATGTGGTAGCTGGATAATTTGGATCTACTTCTAAGTTAAATATTTACACTTTGTGTGTTTTGGCTTTCATTTTTTGAGAACAAGCCCTAAACACTTTACTGTACACATATCCAAATAGATATTGGATAATACATCCAAATTGCAACAAATTGTTTGATTTTTCTTACCATTAGAGATTGTTTATACCTTCATAGCCTTATATATGTAACCAACAGAGACCTTACATATTAGATATCAGATAATCTTACTACATTTTATGAAGGATCAATGAAGCACCTACACATTTTTTTAGTGTATACTCATGGAAATTGGAAAACCTAATATGCTTCTTTGAATAGCATTTGATTCTTCTTATTGCAATTTTCACTTACAAAATGTCTTACTCATTTTGAATCTTTACACATATCAATAAAGACTACAGTGTTTCAATCAATTACAAAAATGAAAAGGAAAAGGATCAATTAACACATAAAATAAAAATCCTCTTGGAAGGACTGGGAATTATGTGCCAGGTTTCATGGTCCAGAAAAAATTAAATTGCTCCTTTTGAGGATATGCATTAGCACTTTTTAATGTATGATCATTATAGAAAAGATTGACAAATAAAGAACCCTGTATCTGCTTTTCTTGATCCTTAAAAGAATTACCCTAATTCCCATGCTATTGTCTTAGATTAGAAGGAATAATGTCGGTAGAAAGTCCATAAAAGAAAGAAATACAGTACTTCTCCCTCAAAATTTACTATCTTTCACTTCTAAAGAGTGATTATAGATAAAGACCAAAATAAAACTACATTACTTGACTCATGGCCATTTTTTCTCACTCTTGAAGCAACTTTCCCAGGCATTTGATGTTTTCCAGAAAAGATAGATATTGTTGTCTATTCTACTGAATAAACATTGGAGTGAGAAATCAAAAACTAAGAAACATCATGCTTTTATCAAATGTCCATCAATGTCTAATGATATTTCAATTTTTCCATGAAGTCATCTCTGGCTAATCTAGAGAGAGTAATCTTTTCTTCTTCTAAAATCTCACAGTATTTTGTCTATTCCTCTATCATTTTCTATCTAGTACAATTAAATTATTAATTTTCATGTCCAGTTTCCAAAATTCCCAAGTCTAGTCTCCAAAATAAAAGAATAAACAACTGTCTTAACATCTTAGAAACTTCAGGGAGTAAAAATGTACCTGGAAGTTAGTAAATGCTTTAAAAATATGTCAAAAATAAATTGTCACATTAACATTCTAGCCTACTTCAAATAACTTACTCTAGTCTTAAGGAATTGCATTAGTAAAGGGCAAAATAGCTAACAATAATATTAGTTTTTAGAAGTTTTGAGTGCTTGTAGATAGTTCTCAAATTTTAGCTTTCATTAGAATCACTTGGAGAATTTACTAGAGAAGGATTTTTAGTCCCTATTGCCACTGATTCTGATTTAGCTAGGCTCAAAGAAAACATCCTTTTCTGTTTGTCTTTATTACCCTCAATAGTAAGCAGGCCTATTAAAGTCTCTAAACACGTTAAAAGTCATTCTGTATCAAATTCAGACACCACCCTGCTTTGGGAGAGTTTAGAAATGCTTCAAAAATGAAATGTCCAATTGAAGAGCTTCTATTTACAGTTGCCATAAGTGAATGATATGGAATATTCATTTAAGGTTAAATGGATCATGTCAAATGGAGGGAGTAATTAATGGTTAATTTCTGAATTTGAAACTGAAATATTATCATTTGTTAATTTTTGTTATCATAGCTGGAACCATTAAGTAAACAAATTGGGCTATAATGCAGACTATACATTTACCTTTTTTTTTTTTAATGAGTGGTACTAAGATTATTACCAGGGTAATAATTCTAACGCTACATTGAATATATGTTTATTTTTATGTATACAGCTTTCATTGTTAAGTAAAGATTAATTAAAATATTGGAGTCGCACATTATGGACAAAATCCTTAAGAAGAAGAAATAAAATGGGTAAGGTAAAAGAAGAAACACAATAGCATGAATCTTTTCTGTTCTACAAATACAATTCCCTTTTGGAAAACTACCAGTAGAACTACTTAAAGGATCATAGTGTTCACACTTGAAAAAATCTCAGAAATCGTCTGCTCCAATTCCTATATTGCATCAATGAAAAAACAGATTTATCGAGGAAAGCAATTTTCCCAAAGCCACATTTGAATGGAGATAGAAAAAGGAAATAGAGTCTAATTGTCCTACTACGTCAGAAATAGTAGTTATTATTCAATAGTGTTATTTTATTTTCTATCATTAAGCAAAAAGTTACCTCTAA
Organism: Galeopterus variegatus; assembly: GCF_000696425.1. Lineage (NCBI taxonomy): Eukaryota > Metazoa > Chordata > Mammalia > Dermoptera > Cynocephalidae > Galeopterus > Galeopterus variegatus. The sequence goes on along the minus strand of NW_007726703.1, from coordinate 286,084 downwards.
ACTACTACTTAAAATATTACATGCTAAAGAAGTACCATAGAAGACGTATTTCTAATACTATGGTAGAGATGCAGCTTTTTGTGGTGGACAGTGTCACAGTGTTTGAGTCAGAATTAAGGCTTTTTCCAGCTGTATAACATTGCAAAAATTACTTAGTCATTCTCTATTTTTTTAATCTATAAAATAGAAATAATAAATCTGTCTTATTTACTTTTCGGGATCGTTTTGAAGAATAAATAGTTAATGCCACAAAAGGATATAGAGATGCCATCTTATATGCAAAATAAGGCTTTAATTAATATATTTTTAATTCAATGGTGCCTGTTGGTAAGAACATTATAATCTGATCACCATACAAACATATGTTCATTAAGAATACAGAACAAAGTGGAATGGGGAAAGAGCATATGAGAGAAATGGATAAAATATAGTGTTTACCTGAAATAGAAAAAACTGCTTCTGACTGGGATGTTAGGAGGATTTTTCATGGCTTAAAGATCACTCAGAACTCAGATTTACCTACAATAATTATTGAAATCATTGAAAACAATATTCCACTGATAATAATATCTGTATGATAAAAATAGTAAGTCCTTAATAAATGCTTTGTGGTAGATCAAAACTTGTAAAAGGACCAATTTCATGAGATGTACAGCACTGGAAGTAAAACACTGAAAGATAACTGAGTTTTTGTGATTTTTTTGTTGTTGATGTTCACTATCCACAATTTCCATGTTTGTCTACCTATCTATCATCAAACTACCTGTCTATCTATATATCTAAATTCAATCCTATATTCTTACATGTACTATAATTTGATGCCAACATTTCTGTTAAAAATAATTGTGTGTAAGAAGAATGGTCTTATTACATTTGTGTTAAAGTATGAGGATTAAGTATTTAACTAATATAAAGTGCTTAGAAACATATCTGGCACAACTGAAGCCATATATTATATGTATATATTAGCGAGCATAATTATTATTCCACATTTAAATAAATTTTATTCTCAAAGAAAAATATTTCATTTTCAACTTGTAGTTTAATTAATGAAAAATAAATACACATAAAAATTTAGAAATCAGATACTATTTTCACTGAAAAGAGTGGCAACTCTTAAAATTTCTATTTGTTAATTTCAAGTATTAATGAAGATATCAGGAAATAGTACGCTCATACACTACTAGTGAAAGTAACATGGGCCTGACACATTCGGAGGCAATTTGATAATAAGCATTCAAATGTAAAATGTGCATTGACTATGACCTAACAATTCTACTTGATACCAACTGTACAGAATGTAATGTGCACAAGGAAGCAGATAACAAAAAGTTTGTTGTGACGTTATTCGTAAAAGTGAGTAACCCCCAAATTTTAAAAATTCTGTCAACAGGGAAATTTCTTATTAGTAACGTTATGCCATATTATTTTAACATTATGCACCAGTAGAAAAGAATAAGTCAGAATTATAAGTACTAGCTACAAAGCTCTTCAAGACATACCACTTAGTGGTGAAGCAAGTTACTGAAATAAGGAATGTGATTATGGTACACACACACACGTATGCACCAAACAATACACCTAACAATTAGTCCTATAGGAAAATATGTGTGTCAGTTCTATGGGTTGAATTGTGTTTCTCATAAAAGATATGTTGGAGTCCTAATCCCCAGGACCTCAGGATGTGACCTAACTTAGAAATAGAATCATTAAAAGATAGTCAGGTTAAAATGAGGTCTTTAGGGTGGGCCCTAATTCAAAATGACTGGTAGCCTCATAAAAAGGGGAAATTTGAAAACAGAGACAGACCCCTTCCTTTAGCCTTCACAGGGAACATGGCCCTACCAACACCTCGATTTTAAACTTCTAGTCTCCAGACAATAAATTCCTGCTTACACCACTCTGTAGTATTTTACAGCAGCTCTAGGAAACAAATATAGTAAGTGCATAGAAAATAGTCTATGCATTACATAAATAATATTTTAATGGGAACTTTTGGAAAGTGGACTGAATTTGTATATGACATCTAAAGAAGAAATGCCAATTTTTTCACAATAATATATTACTTGTGTATTTTAAAATAAGTAAATTTAAAAAAGATACGTTTATTTATGGTCAAAGGTAGTCCACACTATGAAAACTCAGTAAACTTACCCTACATAAAATTGTGTCATTACAAGAGTTTTCCCTTGATCTTTCCAAGCTCCCTCTTTACAGTCCCAGCTGCCCTTCTGGTGCTCAGTGGCATCACTACTGCCTTTTGGTTGCTCAACGTGACCATGTTGTCCTCTGCTATGTGCAAAGCACTCACTAAATGGCAATATGTGCAGCGTGGGCACTAAATGAAAGTTAGTTCCCTTCTCTCTGTATTCTTCCTCTCCTCCCAGGGCTCTAATGTTCCAAAATTACCTCTCTTTAAATTTCCACCTATTCACTTCTTAATAGATTATTAAAGAGAAAGCAACTAAATTTTGAAGAGCCGATAAGCTTTCTCACTCTGAGTTATTGGCAAATAAAAATACTTAAGAAAAGCTAAATATAAGTGAATTGAGAATAATTTCATTCTGTAAGACCAAGTGAACTGTAGAATTTGGAGTGCCATCAGAAAGATTTACTTTGGAGTACGATCACTAGGTTGTTCACTCAGCATGTAAACCTGATTCAGATGGGAGGTTCATTGAGCAAGCTATTTAATGTGTTTGTAACTTATGACGCTTCTGACTACAGAACTGGGAGCTGCCTTCAAAAGTATACATCCTACTGGATATATAGTTAGAAAAACTAAAATAATGAGCTACAAGAGTAATGAGCTACCAGAATAATGAGCTACAAGAAATATTTTTTCACCAAGTGAAAATAGTTTTATTGTTTAGTTTATTTATCCTGTGTTTCAATAACAAAGCCAAAATATATATGGCATTTTATCCCTACAAGTATATTTTTATACACATTAGCCAATTTGATCTTCAGGAAAACCTTGTGAAGTAGGTCTAATTATCCAGAGTGCCTGTCTTAATAATTCAGTTGAGCTTGACTGCATGCTAAACTGATTACAACAAATACCAAGGAATCCAGGAAGTGGCAAAAAGGCAAATAATATAGGATTCATGATATCCATGGGGGGGGGGGGGGGGGGGGGGGGGGGGGGGGGGGGGGGGGGGGGGGGGGGGGGGGGGGGGGGGGGGGGGGGGGGGGGGGGGGGGGGGGGGGGGGGGGGGGGGGGGGGGGGGGGGGGGGGGGGGGGGGGGGGGGGGGGAGTGGAGGTGGAGGAGGTAGTCTGAATAATAGATAAATTCGAGTTATCAAATTATAGAACATTTAAGGAGATAGGCTAGAATTATAGGTATTTTAAATATCATTCTTTTTGTTTCAAATTAATCTAAGACTGCTTCCAAGCAATGATCCTATTAGATATATGCTTTAAATGACTAGAGAAAATTGCTGCGCAAAAATCACATTGTTGGCTTAAATTATTTTCTTAAAATTATTCTCATATAGGTTCATATATGATTAGTTTACCTAGGAAAACCTTTTTTCATTGTTGGTTCAATGTATACCTTTGGCATAATTCCCACATATTTTATGTTAGCAACCTCCAGGTGAGTTGATCTCAACTGCACATATATGTATATGTATATGTACACACATACACACACGAGGGGTCTTCAAGAAGTTCATGGAAATATTTGTATTATCTTTCAATTCCATTTTCCACAAACTTTTTGAAGTACCCTTGCATATAATCAACATAAAAAACAGCAAATAGTTATTCACCATTCACGTGCAGTTTCCTGGGTATGCGCTTTGGGAAATACAAAGATTAATGAGAAACTATTCCTCTGCTTGGCAGAGTCTACAAGTAGGGGTGAATTGTGACTCATAAGAGACATAAGAGAAACATAAGAGAAACATAAGAAAACTAACTAAATAAATAAAACATAAGAGAAAGATTATGAGAAGTAAAGTACTATAGGGTTCTAGGAAGAAAAGACTTTTCCAAACATAAAGTTAAATTTTGTTAAAAAAAAATTGTTTGACTTTTTATTCTTATAAAAAACATGCTTTTTAACAACTAAAAAGTACACATCAAAAAAGTCAGATATACGAATATTAGGGCTGGTCTGTGAAACGGGAGTTGCTTTCGTCCTCCAAAGCAAAATTATAAATAGACTCCACTCAACTATTAAATTATCACAGGCATAACATGATACCAAACTGAAGAAAAATGTACATAATTCAGCTCCACAATAGAAAACCAGAAAAATTGTAGCACAACAAGCCTCCAGCTCCAAACTACACAGTAGGCTCATGAAATAATGGCCTCCCAAGGAGCTGTACTGGCAGGAGATTTAGGCTCATTTTAAAAGCATTTTTTGCTGGAGGACAAGATTCATTGCCATCCATTGTAAAACAGCATTAATATCAAAATCAATAATGGTACTTCTGAACACTATTAAAATATGGGCAACAAAGCCAAGTTTTTACATTTCAGCTGTGAAACAAATAAAAAAAAAAAGGAATGCCAAAACAGCTGTTACATGAAGAGGTGAAGGACGCAATCAAGCACAAGATGGACAGCCAAAAAGCTTCAAGGGCAAACGGAAGTATAATTTGAACCAATGTAACATCAACATCAATTGCTTCAGAACATCAGCAGTGGACAGGCATCACTGGAGGGAACAATTAGTGACAGTGACTTGACTATGGAAAAATAAGTGTCTACAACAAAACCAGGAGATGACAGATACACCAACAAAAAACTACAGGAGTAATAGCTTTAACCATCCTCATCAAAATAATAATATATCTGGGTTAGATATAGACCATGTTTAGTTTATCTCATCCTCATGAAAAATAGTGCTAGGAGATAATCGTAAAGAATGCATAAGGATCTAATGTATGTCACAAAAATACAGTTCATTAAGTTGGACAGTAAGTGATTCAGACTAGAGATGTTTTCACAGATAATTACGGAATCCTGCTTAAACAGATGGAGAAGACAGATGATGTTCTTTCTAAGTTCTCAAATTTTGGGGGTCAAGCCATCCCATGATTTCTGTCTTAGCCAGATGTGATGGAAATATGGAAAAGGCATTTGATTTAGTGAATGCCATTCAGACCATTATATAGGCTAAGTGCAGTAACTAAACTTAGATGTAATTATCTGGAAATAGGAGACAACAGGAAAAGGTCATTTAGAAATTAAGCCAAGTTTTAATAATAGCAAAGACTTATATAACACCATGTAACAGTCATTTGTCTAAGTGTTTCCAAACACTAACTCATTTAATCGTCATAAACTTCTGCGAGGTAGAATTGAACTATTTTTCACATGAGGACACTGACATAATGGCAGGATAAGTGACTTGACTAAAACCAAATAACTAATAAACTGGCTATATTTTGGAGTGTTAAGAGCTCATGTATGACTGCAGGAAGAATTTTAAGGGGTATCCAATTTTATTGTCTGGCAAAGATTCTTTGAAATGGAAGGATAATTTCATTTGCACCCATAAGGCTGTACAGGAAAAACTGTCAAAGAGATAACACACAGACATCAGTTTTTCTAAATATTCTCTTACTATTAAATTCATATTTCCTTCCAACTAGAGGTACATCAAGCTCTATATGTGGGTAATTATGATATATATTGCTAATGAAGTTAAATTATTTCAACATATATTTACTAAGTGCCTTTACTCACTGCAAAATATGAACACAATGGGAAAATATAGAAAAGAACAGTAATATATAATCTCTGTTTTCAAATGTAAGAAAAAGAATTAGCCATAATTGGAAATTAACTCCTTCAGCCACAAAACATTTATGCCTCAATTATAAGATTAATGTTTGTAAGTTATGTTGGGGATTTTCATATTTTAATAAACAGAATATTCTGAACACAGTTTAGGTATGATCACACCAGAGTGAAATGTTCACTGACTTGATAATGTTAAACAGCCCTGTGTGCAAGGCCGTGCTCCAAACCTCTTTGATGATCTGTCTGTTCTAGCTAGTTTCTTTGGGCAGCACAGTGAGGCCTGACTGCCTTGTAGTCAGCACCCCCACATTGCTGCATGATTCCAGCGGGTTTTCATTCTTTCTTTTTCTGTTCTTTTTCTCAAAGAATTGCTTGCTACACCTTCAACTCCTAAGTCTGTTACAACTTTGTGTTCTTTTGATTACTGTTTTCCCATTTATTTTCTCTTGTGCTCCCTTTCTATTAGTGATGCTGAACATTTTGCTTTTTATAGCCATTGCTGGCTAAAGAGAACATTCTTTCAGGTCAGCAATAAGACAAGCCACATTGTAGAAGGGCTACATTTGCTCTAGCCCTTTAGCTCTTGAATTCAATAATATGTAGCGCCTCCAACTTTGTTGCACCATCTGACAGTTGAGGGTAGGAAAGTGTTACTGCTAACATCCTAGTGATTTGAAAAAAACAGCTATATTTGAAGCCTATTTCTGATTTTCCATTATTACTATTTTGGATTTGCACTTAATAATACTTTGAACTTTTATTCTTATTTAGTCTTTTAAAAATCCATTGCAATTTTACCTAGATTGTCTTATTTTTCTTTAAATGAGAAGTTGTTTTGGTAAAGCACCACAAGGGAAGTAGAATTCAGAAACTCATTTCAAGAGAACAGGCTGCTATTTGGCTTATTATAAAAATATGCTGCTTTAAAGTATTTAAAAGTAACTATTTGCATACCATCAACAAAATACTCATCTCAAATGATAGCGGTAAACATTATCGCAAGTTTTTAAGTAATTTTAGTACAGCATATATTTGGCAATAATAGTCTATCCTCTTTTTTTAAAAGAGAATTTGCCACTGAATTAACCTAAATTAGTGGTATCTTTTTGCATATGAATATAAGCAGATGGAATTTTTAACCAGAGGGATGAAGAGATATATAACAAGAAAAATTCTCGAATTTTTAGATGTTTTGTGATAAGATTGAATTCAAGAGAAGAAGTAGTCTGCTTAATGCTTAGAATGGTAAAATCATGTGTGGTGTTGCTTTCTTCAGCACAATCTACGTTAACATGTATGCTTTTAAAGTGACTTTGGCATTTATTTATTTTTTTATTTTTTTGTCTTTTGTCTTTTTCCGTGTCCGGCAACGGATCGCAACCCTCAGTGTTGCCCCCGTACCGGGCCGGGGACCGGCAACGGGATCGCAACCCTCGGTGTTGCTCCCACGCCTCGCTCAGCCAGTGAGCGGGAACCGGTCTGTATGTGGGATCCGAACCCTCGGGCGGGAGCGCCGCCGCGCTTCCCAAGTGGCGCACTTATCCAGTGCGCCACCGGGCTGGCCCTAAATTAGTGGTATCTTAAACAATTAAAATTATTCACATGCTTCTGTTCATGAATTTCAAGTTACCAGTTTGGTTCAGGGTCTCAGATCTCAGGACTCAATGCCTTATATTCAACCAGATATCTGCACTGCTCATCTAAATTGATGTTAAAGTGTAATCCTCCTGCAGTTACTATGTGTCTTCACTCCATTCTTTTGCTTACTGCCTGGATATAAAATAAACACTTTTTTTCTCCTTTATAGTCTTCCTTCTCTATGTCAAAATCCTTTCTCCTGATTTTCAAAAAGGAAACTTATAATCTCATTTTACAATGAATTCCAGGTCCTACTTACTACTTTCTTGGTAATTCAGTTCATATGCTATCGACTTTGCTATATAATAAAACATTTGTTTATGTTTAGACTATGTAAACTCTATTTGATATTTAGAGACATTTCAAGTTCTTTTGTAATGAAATATTGCTCTGCAAAGACTAAAATGCACCAATCTTCAGGAAGATATGTTTGAACTTTGATTTTCATCTATGCAGTCTTTATTACTTCAAACTACATAATGACCCATAGAGATCAGCAAATGATCAATGATGCTGGTGAAAATATCTGTAAGGCCCAGATCTGAAATTAGACAGAACTGGTTTTGAGTTCAGAACTTTTCACTGGATCTTCATAAACTTTGCAAAATGGACACAGTGGTAAAGACTAAATGAGATAATGAGTGGGAAGACTTTGACAAAGTACTAAGTTCTCAACATAAGTTTATTAATATAACTATGTAGATGTAAACTCCCTTTATTAGTTTCAAAGATTTCCTTTGTAAATATATTATCATATTCTAAATGTGTTATGAATAATCTTACTTGAAACAAAGCACATTGAAAAAATAACTATTAAATTGAAATAGCAATTTTCATACTACTTGTCTGTTTTCCCCAATCATTTATTCTATTCTAAAAGTCCAGTTCAAATGTTCTATCACAACAACATTGATGTCAGTCCTGACACTGCTGAGGAATAAGAAGAAGCAGTATTTCTTTCAGTCCCTCCTCTATGACAGTCTAACAGTTTTTGGCAAGCTGAGGAAGAAATAATTCCCAATCTTCTCCTTAAGACGTGAATCTAAATCTTACCATTTTATGCTCAACCATAAATTATTTATCTAGACAGGGATCTCACTGTCTCTCACATTCACTTTATGATGAATGTTTTACTTAAAAAAAGACAGTGGTTTCTCTGAATTATAATCTAGTGGGAATTACAGCTCAAGTTCACTATAGAGAAGAATGAATCAAAGCAGGTATATTAACAGGAGAATAATTTTCTCCTTTTTCCTCTCCAGGAAATATATTATAATGAATTTCTACAATTTAATTCTCATTATTAGAACTTCAATGTATAAATGTCATTGTATCATAACACTCTGGGTTACATGTCACCAGAAATAGGGTATCAATACAGGGTTAAATCTATATGATCTGGAGCCAGACTGCCTGGGACACAAATCACAGCTCTACCTCTTACCAGCTGGACAATCCAGGGCAACTATTTAAGATACCTGTGTCTCAGCTTCCTATTTTCAAAAGGTGAATAATGATAGTGCCCATCTAAATGGTTTCTGTAAGCATTAAAAAAGTTAATGTGCATACAGTGATGGAGAGGTACCTGGCACATAGTCACTGATAAATAAATATTACAGGTTATTATTATATTGAATAAGCAAGCATCACCTATATAATAAGTCTATATTGGAACATATTTCCTCATGTTAGGGCAATAGTTATTATGCAGCAATTTAGTGTATGACTATGGCCAAAAGACTGACCCCTTGATCTTTAGCTCTTTACAGATTATAAATCTTGGAGGGATGCATCTCCACTTCTTAAAAACTACCTTTAAAAAGGTGTATATTTCAAGAGATCTGAAATTTGATTTAAAAAGCTCTCTAATTAGCTATCCCTTTTTAGCAACAGTAGAAATATAAAATAATTTCTGAACTATTTTCAAAAGATCTGAAAAAAGATCAGAAACTTCTTTTTTAAAGATGAAAGGATCAAAATGAGTGATTAAAAATATTTTGGTTTTCTACACTCAAATTCTAAGGAGGATACTTAAAAACAAAAGTGAAGACAAAACTCAGTGAGTCCGGGCCTGCTGGCTGTTCCTCTCTGCCTCAGGATATTATTCCACAAATCCAATTGCCTTCATTTTGGTCTGTAAAAGGCCCATGAAGTTATTCATCCTGTTTCCCAAAAAGGAACGTCCTTGATGCTTCACTTTGCTCTCTTTGAATTTACATTGTACAATAAATAATCATAGTTTGTCTTCATTTATTTGAACCTAGAATTCTTAGGAATACCATGGATATTGCTAATAAAAACATTCACAAAAAATGTTTAAAAAGTGTTCAATAGTAACATCAAAATATAATTAATGCAGGTATAAAACTAGATTTTAAAATATGCAGTCAAATGTCTAAAAACAAAAATATTCTTCTGTGATACAGGGCCCATAAATTCTGCTAACGAATTTTGTGATTTAATTCATTACTTAAATACATAGTTATCTCTGAGAATGATAGAAAATTTCGAAAGATATGTAAAATATAATCTTTACATCCACAAATATTTAAAGATTGACTTTATTCATATAATAGTCATATTTATTTATGTTGTTCATGTTAAACAACACACCATGGCCAAGAATGAAAAGACAGTTCAATATCAGGAAATCTACTAATAGTAAAATTCAACATCAATAAGTCAAAAGAATAAAAAATCTCTGTTTATCATGACAGATTCCAGAATAATCATCTGATCAGCACAGGAGGAACACAAATACACATGCTTAACATGATATAGTAACTTGAAAGCTGACCTCATTCTAAATGATGAAATACTACAACAATTCCCATTAATGATAAAAATAAGTCAAGAGTAATATTTTGGATATACTAGACAGTGCAATATAATTTTAAAAAGGAATAAAAATTATAAAAATTTAATATGAAGAGACAAGTGTATATTAGTCCATAAGTTATGATAACTACATCCTAAAAAGCAGTGAAAGAACAGAGTATTTAATGGTTGGGGGTGAATGATGAACGTGTTCAAGAGGAAAACCCAGTGCATCTGCCTAACAATACATTCCATGTATATGTAAAAGTAAATGGTGAAAACAAAACAACAATAGCCAAACTCACAACAGGAGAAAACCACAAGTAAATATTTAGGCAAATTAGGATGAAAAAATTATTTCTATAAAAATAAATTAAGCTCATATTAGCGAATGTAGATAAATATGACCATATAAAATTTATGGCTACAAGGGTGAGTTGACCAATTGGCCAGGAGCTATGAAAACCTGAATGCTGCAGTAGTAGCAAATATGTTTTAAAGTCCAATTTTTTAAGAGAATTCCCAGGACAAAAGGATATACTGTTGTAAAAGTAGTACAATATATTAGAACAAATAACAATAATTGCTCAATTATTTTCCATAGTACTAATTCTCTCCATTAATTTTCTTTAAAAATGTAGCAATTTGTTATAAAATAGCTTAAATATGAGAATTCAGTAAAATTTCCAGAGATTAAGAATAAATAGCACAGTATTTTTTTCTGGATAGCTATGAACTACACTAATGTGGCAATGGTTTCATATGTGTATCACTTGTTTCAAAACTCTTCAACTTGTGGGCCGGCCCAGTGGTGCACTGCTACAGTGCTCCGCTTGGGAGCGCGGCGGTGCTCCCGCCGAGGGTTCGGATCCCACATACAGACCGGTTCCCGCTCACTGGCTGAGCAAGGTGCGGGCGCAACACCGAGGGTTGCGATCCCGATGCCAGTCCCGGTCCGGTACGGGCGCGACACTGAGGGTTGCGATCTGTTGCCGGTCACGAAAAAAAGACAAAAAGGGGGAAAAAAAAAAAAAAACTCTTCAACTTGTATACATTAAAGATGTACAGTGTTTTGTATGTCAATTATAACTCAATAAAGTGGCTTAAAAAATTGCATCTAAAATGTTTTCAAAAGTTCAATGAACAATGAATGAAACTTTTAGGAAACTTTATCCTTTTGTAATATGTAGAATGAAAAAGTTTTCATTTGTTTTGATTATGAAAACTTCAAAATTAAAGGAAAATATTTTTATGTAGGTAGAAATCTAGTTTTTCCACAAATAACTAAGCAGAATACTGTTTCACAGATAATTTCCCATTAGAGTTTGTGACTATGTACCTTCTTGTGAATATAGTTATATTAAACAAACTAGCATGGAAAATGGGAGTTTCAACCTAGTTTGCAGCACCTTTATTTTGTTTATAGCATTGTAGTCAGAAGCAGGTCTAAAAGAGGAACTTTAAAAAGATCTAAGCACACTAAAATTTTGGAGTAGTGCAGAGCATGTACATAAAGTATAATAAATTGAATGGATTGGAAGGCAGTATGGACTCTATTGAAGCTGTAATGTGCAAACTTGCAAAAATGTAAGGGTGTAATAAAAAAATAAGGGGGTAGTTTCTAAACTTGGAGTACTATTCAACATCTTTAGTAAATTTGGATTATATTCCTTCAGGACCAGAAATGGTATAATGGTTGAGTATCATAAAAATGCTCTAAGATAAAGTGACTTTAAATTTCAGCTAGTGTTTGAGTGTAAAAATATTTTTCTTTCACACTTTTATTGTAGAATTAGTGAAAGTAGTAAGCCCATTGTAGTGAATAGTGCCTTTAGTCCTAAGAATTAAAATAATATTTCCTCATCACACATTGTAGCAGAATCATCTATCTTCCTTACCTTATTTTGACCTTTATTTTTTTATATTCTACATATATGTGAAATCAGCCAATATTATTTTTTCTGTGTCTGGCACACAGAGATAGAGAATCAAGCAGTGGTTACCAGTGGGTAGGTGACGGGAGGAAGAAGAAATGGGGGGACGTAGGTCAAAGGATACAAAAGAGCAGCTATGTAGGATGAACAAGTGCACAAACCTAACGTACAACATGAGGACTAAAGTTAATAAAATTGTATTGCATTAGGGATTTTTGTTAAATAAGTAGAATTTAGCTGCTAATGTCCCCCCAACAAAGTAACTATGTCAGTTGACAGATACATTAATCTGCTTCACTCTAGTAACAATTTTACCATCTGTATGTATTCCATAACAACATTTTGCAAACCTCAAATATACACAATAAATTGTATTTTTTAAAAAAGTATTATATTTCAAAAAATATCCTTCTCTGAAACAGATTATGATTACATAAAAAATTAATTTCACTATTTTTAAGCTATGAGGAGCTATGAGGAAAAACTAAACAAGCATTTTCAAAGTAGAAAAGTAGAACAAAACTAACCTACAATGTCTGTTTTCTTAACAACTCAAAGAAGACACAACAATCACAACAATTCCTTGAACTTTTTAAGACAAGTGAACAGATGTGATGTAGGCAGGGAGGGGAGAGAGGGAGGGGGAAGAGGAACAGGTAAAGGGTCATGAATATCAACTACAAAGTATATTGAGAAGTTAAAGAAAAGCAATAGCAACACCATTAATAACAACTTATAGTAAGATCATAAATCCTAAAGAAAAAACATTAATATGATGCTTGTACATAGTTAGTTCAAAACTGACAAGAATATCTGAAAGGTATTACATAGAGATGCATTTAACAAATGTGCTGAGAAGCTGTCTGCATTTATGCCCACAATCATTTCTAATGGTTAGAAGGGTATTCCACTTGGACTTAAAATTTTGAAATGAAATATCTATTTAACAATGGTATGAAAAAGTTCAGAATGTCAAATTGTGAGCATTGTGATTTAAAAAGGAGACATTTTGGTTGTGATTGACACAGAGCCAAAGCAACAAGAGTCATAAGTTTAAAAAAAAGAGTACTTATAATTAGTTATTCTTTTTAACTAATAGTTGGGCTGATACTCTAAATCAGCCAGTAAGACTGAATAGTCAAGCCATAGTTATTCTAAGGTGTCAGGGTAACACAATTTACCTATGAGACATTTTTATTAATTTTCTCAGGTAATTAGGTTTAAGTAATACTACCAGGGGCCAATTCCACTCCTCCAATACATGGCTGCTATGGTCTGAATGTGTCACTCCAAAATTCATATTGAAACCTAATCCCCATTTTGGTGATATTAAGACATGCGGCTTTTTGGGAAGTAAATAAAATATGAAGGTTCTGCCCTCATAAAAGGGACTGGTGCCCTTATGAAAGATATTGAAGGGAGTTATTTTGTCCCTTCTGCCATGTGAAGACAAAACAACAAGGTGTCATTCTGAAGTAGAGAGCAAGCCCTCACCAGACATCAAATCTGTTGGTGCCTAGATCTTGGACTTCCCAGCCTCCAGAACTGTAAGAAATAAATTTCTGTTGTTTACAAATTATCTAGCCTAAGGTATTGTTATAGCAGCCAAAAGGTACTTGTTATAGCCACCCAAACCATAGCAGATTCCTTTACAGAAATTTTGATAGTATGTAAAATATGAGATAAGCACAAAATATACTCTACAGTTAAATTAATTGTACATATTGTTTACATATAATTTTAAAGTATTTATGCTAAATTTTAAGTATATAGATGCTGCTTGACTTATGATGGAGTGATGTCCCAACAAACTCATTGTAAGCAGAACATATAGTAAATAAAAAATGCACTTAATACCCTAATAAATCCATAGTAAAGTCAAAAAATTGTCAGCTGAACCATCGTTAGCTGCGAGCCACCTGTATATGTATATATGTATATGTGCATTTTGTTTGTGTACAAATGTATACGTATATGCACATATTCATGTGTGTGTGTATATATATATATTTAAATATATATTTATATATAAATATTATATATTATATATATTATTTTTATAATATATATTATTTAGGGCCGGCCCCATGGCTCACTCGGTAGAGTGCAGCACTGGTAGCGCCAAGGCCACGGGTTCGGATCATATATAGGGATGGCCAGTGCGGCACTGGCTGAGCGCGGTGTGGATCACCCTGTGCCAAGGGTTGTGATCCCCTTACTGGTCAAAAAATAATAATAATATATTATTTAAATATATACTATTTATATATATACACACACACAAATAGTAAAAAGTCTTGATGTCTTACTCTTCCAAGAATATTCACTTTACCAGAAACCACTCAAATTTTTATGGTTTTTTTTTTTTTTTTTTCATTTTATTAACATTAACCTACAGGAAACATTTCTAAATTCATCTTATCCAGAAGCCTCTATATATGACGGGAATCTTAGAATGGCCAGGAATTATCTCTTATTACATCAGTAGGATTTCCACATTTGCTTGTTTTTGGAATTGTTTGCTTTTCTACTTTTCTCTCGCTTTTCTGGGTAAGCCACACAGTCACTTTCTCTACCATTGGTTCTTGATTATTACTTAGGTGTCCAACTTTTAAGCCCTCTTATATCCCTTTATTACAACTTGCCACATTATTTTCTAACTCTGAAAGATCAACAATGCTTTGAAAGTAACATTATTCGCCATCAGTGGCTTACATAAACAAACTATTGCTTTCAAATAAAATGATTTTTCCTAAAACTACTATACCTCCTCTTTCTACTTCTGGAATTTTGGTCCATACTCCCTGGTATTCCAATTTTGTTCTTTCTTATATTCTCTCTTTTATCATAGTCATCATACATGCTAAATTTACATGCTAACTTTAAACAATTTAATTTCAAATTTAGACTTTATTCTTAGTATCCACCTGTAAGTATGTACTAAAATGGCCATGTGTTATAGAACAATATACTATAGTTTTATTGTAGGTCTAGATAATTTCCCCTCCTTTCTTCCTTATTTGCTGTTTCTCCTCTTTCTTTTTTAAATATGCAAAATGATGGGAATTTTAATATTTTTTTAGAGAACATACCACAACAATAGCCATATCAGCCAAATATTCAAATTTTTATTGATTTAAAATACCTGATTTAAAAATTTTGAACACATTTTTGTATGAATAATTTATATGACAGTATTTAATCTTAAAATTATAAAAATTATGTTTTAGTTAATAATTAATGATAATATTTCTCCAAACTAAAATAATAGTACTCCCACTTGCTTGATGATGATATATGTAGAAAGGTGCAATTTGAAATTAAGCAATTCATGAGATTAGAATCCAGCCTAGTTTCATTTCTAGATTCAGACCAGAATCATAGTTTTTCCTTTGGTTCTGGTGTAATACTCTCCTACTAAGGCCATCTATTTTTCCTAACACAACATTCAGTTTGCTAAATGTTGTGTTAATATGCAGACATGCCTCTTAAATCTCTGACCCACATAGTTGATGAATACCCAAGCTATCTATTGAGTCAGATGAAAGATATCATAAATTAAATTTATTCACTTTTAGTTTAAACTACAGTAACACCTCAGTTAAGAAGTATACATAGGTATTCATCAATTCGGATAAAAAAGAGAGTGCATTGTATGCCAATATTTAGATGATTGTAAACTAAGTTCATTGTCATTTAACAATGATATAAATAAAACATCATGAGACTTTTACCAAGTTATTGTTAGTTCATTACAGAGTTATTTGAGGCTTACTTGGACATTGAAGGGTTAACTCATTTTCAAAGAGAATAATATAAAAATGATGGTAAAGTAAAATGTGTAAATTCAATTAAGGTGATAATTTTCACTTTATAATAATAAGAATATTTAGACAGAGTCTGCCTCAAACTTAGACTCAATAATAAATGTTATAGAAAGGCAAATGGTTTCACAAACTAGGAGGTCATGCAAATTGTATTGTACATTTTGCTTATATGAGAAACACAAATAATAATAATATTAATATTAATAATAATAATAATAAGGCTTATATCCAAGTCTTAACCAAAAAAGTAATTTCTAGTATATGTATTGAAATCAAATCAGATTCAACCTTATACCTTGAATCATTAAAAAAATATAATTTACCATCTTGGCCCAAAGCAAAATACAAGTATAAAATAACAATTTCAAAAGAGGATTGTAGCAATGGTAGCATTATTAAAATAAATATATAACCTTCCAATAATTTAGTATATTTGAAGGGAATAAAACTTTCTTAAATATTTAAATTCTGGAGCATATTAGAAATTCAGGAACTCTAGAATTTCACTCTATTTATTGGAAGAGTTTTTGCTAAAGAACTAAAACTATTTTGGGTTTTTTAAATAATTAACTTTAAGATTTCTTGAGATGTTGTGGCATAATTATATTGAATAATTAAGGTATTTAATGTGTTAACAAACAAAATGTATATCTCCTATTCATATATATTATTAGATGATAAATTACAATACTCCATATTTTTATTTTTAACATTGACTGATATACAAGACAATTTCAAATTTGTGTTATTTAATAAACACGAGAAATTATGATGATAAGTGTTCCAAAATTCCTTGTGGAATAGCTAAATTGCAAAATTGCTAGGAAATAAAATTAAATTTCTAAGCTGTCAACTGAAAATAAAATTTACTTGAAAGAGGAAAAACTTTAACTTGTCAAAGCGCTGTTATCTTACATTACATTGCCTTTTGGTGCTTGCCTTTCCTGTCTTTAACTCTATTAACTATTTAGTAGCAAGTGTCACTTAAAATAGTGTCTATGTAGATAGCATTCTTCTATTTTAAAAAGTGCAAGTATCAGTGATTTTTTCTTTTTTTTTTTTTTTTAGAATTTGAAATTTAAAAATCAATGCCATTTATCATAACACGAAAACCAATGAAGTACTGAGGTTTACATGCAACCAAATACATACGGTATCTGTATGCTTCATATCCTGTTATCTTGCTGTACTCACTTATTAGTTTCAGAAAATTTGGGGGATAGATTCTTTGAAGTTTTCTACATAGGCAACCATGTCTTCTATAGGTAGGGATAATTTTATATCTCTCCTTTTAGTCATTTTACCTTTTATTTCTTTTCCTTGTCTTATAGCAGTAGCATGGACTTCTAGCCCTCATGATTCAATTACCTCTTAAGGGCCCCACATTTCTTTTTTTTTTTTTTTTTTTTTTTTTTTTTTGTCTTTTTTCATGTCCGGCAACGGATCGCAACCCTCAGTGTCGCGCCTGTACCGGACCGGGACCGGCAACGGGATCACAACCCTCGGTGTCGCACCCGCACCTCGCTCAGCCAGTGAGCGGGAACCGGTCTGTATGTGGGATCCGAACCCTCGGCGGGAGCGCTGCCGTGCTCCCAAGCGGCGCACTGTAGCAGTGTGCCACATTTCAAACATCATATTGGAGCCTAAGTTCCAACATGAGCTTGAGGGGGGAGGGTGACATTAAAACATAGTAATTATTTTCCCCCTCCAAAAAAATACCACTCTACCAAACATATAAGGAAGAAATAATACCAATTCTACATAACGTCTTCCAGAAAAAATAAACAGAGGGAACACTTCTAACTCATTCTATGAAGTCAGCATTATATTATCAAAGAAAAAGAGGAAACTATAGACAAACATCTCTCATAAACTTCAACTTAAAAAATCCTCAACAAAATATTAGTGAACTAAATTTGATAATGCATAAGAAGAATTATAGACCATGATCAAGTGGGATTTATTCTAGTTATGAAAGCCTGGTTCAACATTAAAAAATCAATAACATAATCCACCACCGCAACAGGCCAAAGACAAAAAATTTTATCATTGAATCAGTTGAGGCAGAAAGGCATTTGAAAAAAATCTAACATCCATTCATGATTAAAAAATAAAAAAGAATGGGCCAAGCCCGTGGCACACTTGGGAGAGTGCGGCACTGGGAGCGCAGCGACGCTCCCGCCGCGGGTTTGGATCCTATTTAGGGATGGCCCATGTGCTCACTGGCTGAGCGTGGTGTGGGCAACACCACACCAAGGGTTGCGATCCCCTTACCGGTCGCAAAAAAGACAAATAAATAAATAAAAAGAAAAAGAAAAAAGAA
The DNA here is from genome assembly GCF_000696425.1 of Galeopterus variegatus. Taxonomy (NCBI): domain Eukaryota; kingdom Metazoa; phylum Chordata; class Mammalia; order Dermoptera; family Cynocephalidae; genus Galeopterus; species Galeopterus variegatus. Next base: position 267,784 of record NW_007726703.1, on the reverse strand, counting down.
GAAAGAAACTCTCAGCAAACTAAGAATAGCGAACTTTCTCAACCCAATAAAGAACATCTACAAAATACCTACAGCTAACATTATGCTTAATGATAAAAGACTGGTGCTTTCTCCCTAAGTTACTAATTTTTTTTTCTAATCATTTTGTGAAAAATTAGAAATTTATCCTAGATTTTAAAATATTTATTTCTAGCTGACCTGGAAATAAGACGTTAAATTTTACTTAAAAATTGAAATGGATTCTATGAGAGCAAAAAGGATCCTAGTAAATAAATGGGGAGGAGAAATGATTTCTTGTCTACATCTGCTTTTACTCTCCACAGGACTAGGGCAGGCTGGGACCAGGTTGGGCTTCATGGGTCTGGAGCTATGACCATGGTTCCAAAAGCCTAGAAGAAGAAGGAAGCCAGGGAAGACTTCTACAGAAAGCTGATATTCACATGCTTGGAAGAGCTCATTCATCCCACAAATACACACTGGTACCTTTTAAATGACAGAAACTGTTCTAGGCATTAATGGCATGGTCATGAACAAAACTAGTATGGGATTCTCACAGAACTTACATTTTAATGCAAAAAGTATAAATTCCAGGTCCAGTGGTTCAGAAAAGCATCGAAAATAAGATTACATAGTTTAGAATTCAGATGTCTGTTGAGAGAATGTAGTAGGTGGTAATAAATGATTCCCACACAGCCACCAATCATCTTGGGCTGACAGAATTCCCCTCTACTTTTTCCTGACAGACTCTTCTATGTCTCCTCCTTCAACATCTCCTACAGAAAATAAAAATTCCTTGATATAGTTTGTGAATGAAATTCATAATTGACTTCTAAATAAAACAGAATTGCTAATATAGTCCCATGGTTCTTTAATTTGCTTCAATGTTTTATTCAACCAAGACATGTATTTTCCCTTGAAATATTTAGAGCACTTTGTCTGTAAAATTATAAAACTTTCCAAGTAAAGAAGACCATAGTTGGATTGAGTCATGCAGAGTTGTTGTATCTGAAGAAAAGAACCCTATACCTGAAGATTCATTTCTGCTGACCACTTTCCATCCATAGAATGAACGAATGAATGAAGATACCAAATTAAAGCATAAATTCCTCAGATAATTTGGAAAATGGGTGAAAACAGGGTTTTTTCTGTTCTTAGAGGAAACAGAAAGAGCTGGCTTAATGAAATACTCCACAAATTTTGCAATGTAGGTTAAGTAACATGAAAATGTAGTCTCATTATTACTTACAGAAAATTATACAAAGACCCAAAACAAACTAAAAGGTAAAAATATTATAGAAAATTGCTCTATTCTAGCTTTATGCTCCATTGTTACTACAGGCAACTTAAGCTTACTGTAAAATGTTTAGAAAATAAATGGTTAAAAGAAAAAACAGCAATCTCAAAGCAAATGTTTACTTAATTTTAATTAAGTTCTATTTTTAAACAAACCTTATCAAAGTGTAATTCCATTTTTCCAAACTTAAAAAGTACCCTTTTTCCACCCATAGTAAATACTTGTCATGTCAGGAATGAGGGCTACAGTGAGTAGTTTTACAGGAAAAGCTAAGGGAACTCTCACAGATAGGGATTATGGGTGATGGAGAGAAAAATGGATTTTACAGACACATCTTACCAGGATTTGATGATAACTGTCTTCCCTTCACTCTCACAAATTACAACACAGAGACATACATAAAGGTAGAGAAGAGATTTTCACTCATCCAAAACAACGCCCAAGCCTTTCTTTCTCTACTAGTATCTATTTCTCAGTATCTGCTTGGCTGGGAAACTTGATCATAATCTTTAAATCACTATGGAGTGTGTTGGTAGTTGAAATCTGTCTCATTAAACAGCAGCAAAGTTGTATTTTCCCATTTTGCTGTTCTATTATAAAGACTTAAATGGTAGAATCCCCTGTAATAACAGGCTCCAGTAACAACAGTTTAAGAACTTTACATCTGACAGGCTTGAAAGTAAAATGGTAATTATCAAATATAGCACCCAATGTTTGAGGAAAAAAGAGGTTCATGTAAAGATTTTCTTAAATTAGATTTCTCATTCCTCTCCTTTTCGTGCAGTGATTCATCTGAGTAAAATAAAATCAATTACTAATTTTCATAAAAATTAAAATTCTATAATGTTTTAATTATCCGTTCATATGGCTATACTGGGACCGTAAACCACTGCTACAAATGAAGTTTTACAAAAAATCAACATATAACTGAAAAAAGGCAGAAAAGCTAATTCTCATTTTTAGGTACCTATACTAAACATCATTAACACTGATTTCAGTATATTAACATTTGGGGAAAAAAGTTTCTTGCTACATGTGAAACTTTGTCTACTTTTATTGGGAATTCCACAGGTATTATTTGTTTTGTATTAATAAGTAATTCACTTTCTACGAGAAATTTAATGGTACTTTGTTATTTGAATACCTCTAACTCCCCTCTTCAAGTAAGTTGAATGTCTGAAAGTATTTTACCTGACCACATTTCACTGTTTTGACTGCAAGAATATATACAATTCCTGCTTCCCTAACATGACCCAGAAATCAAGGATAAATTTCAGGCTCTGCTTCTTTCAAAGCCTAAGATAAACACAGCTATGTCTGGGTGCCTATAGAGCTACCAGGGAGCATAGCCTTCAGATGAAGTCATTTTTGTGTTCAGCTTGAAGAGCTAATGGTCATCTAGCTGGAGACTTCCTACCACCTGTACTGTGTAAGTCCAGCCTGCATGATTGAACTGCTGCCAAGGCCACTGGTATACAAGAGTTCCTTATTAAGACCTGGAGCCACATGTTTGTCCGCAGGTTCAGGAGCCCAGAGAGAGGGGGCTGGGAGGTGGCAAGGCTCCTCACTTGTTTCTTTGCAGGCTCTTTCCCTGGGGTTGGACCTGAAACTCTAGACCCTGATTTTGATATGTCTCATGCAATGCAAGTGAGCTCTCTTGCATAGGTGAGCTAACAATGTGACCCTATCCTTGGATCCTAGGGATCCATGCCAATCTTGACTAGAAAAAGAGCAGGCCCTGTCCCCATGGACTTAGACTATTTGATGTGCTGGTACTCCTGTGATTATATATGCAGCTAGAAACGGAGTGAAGGGATAGGCAGTCCTTTGTCCCAGTTAGTCCCACTGAATGTGCTGATTTGTGTTTATTCCCATTTCTTGGTTGTCATATCCAGCTGGGATATCCTTATACTATAAAACTGGTAACTTGTTTCTAACAATTTTACACAAATGTGGTATACCATGAATAAAATCCTGTCCCAAGATACATAATTACAGTACAGAGAGCAAATAGCTCTCATTGCACAATTAAACTATAAAGTAGGTATTTCAAACAGTGGGCTAGAACGTCTCACATACAGCCAACCCCATGCAAGACCTCCTTCCTGAGGCCCCCCACGCCTCCTCTCTTCATTCTACAAATAGTAATCATGTTGTTCTTCTTGAAATATAACTGCTTAAAATAAAGATATTTGGTTTTTTGGTTTGTTTTTATTTTTTTATTGATAATACATATTCATGGGTCACAGAGGAAAATATGCTTTTAATATTAGAAAATTGTCACTATACACATCAAAACAAGTCTTTCTTACTTTTTTCCATTGGTTTTATTTTTCTAGAATAGAAGCAAACTGTTTTTAAACCCCTAAATAATAGGTAAAACATAGAACTTCTTTTATATTATAAATGTCAGTCCTTTGAAGAACAAATGCCAGTCCATTGAAGAACAAGATTTTTGTACTACAAATACAAATGTGCTTTGAACTATTTATGTCTTTAGTTTTTTGCACTATAGTTCTCTCAGGGGCATAGAATTATGTGCTTCTTAGGTTTGATGATGTTTAGTGGAAAAATGCCATTGAAATCATTTGGCCCCAGGTTCTCTGAGTGAGTTATAAAAATCAGTCTAAAGTTTAAAGAAAAGAGAGTAAAGGTCAATCATAGGCCATATTTTATTATAAATAAATGTATAAGTGAGCTATTTAAGGACCTTACCGTGGATTATTGACAGTATTATTGATTAAGACAGTAATTATGCAATGAATACACAATAATAATTGTGTGGAATAAAGTAGTCAAAGGAAAGTATAGAAATGTGACAGAAAATTTGATTATGAACTGTGTAGAATGATGGTCTTCAGAAGGCTTATTATTGGTATCTGAACACAAGCAGGTTCCTGCAAACAGTCAAGTTTCTTCATCTCACAATATAACATAGAAGTAAAGGAGAAAATTTTTGTGACTATGTCCTGTAATTAACTTCTCCATTCTTTCCAGGGAGCTCCAGAGAGCTCTGTGCTGAGATTCCACAATGTACAATGACTCACTTTGTTCTTAATGTTTAGAATATCAGTTCCCATTCTTATATCTAAAAACCTAAGTTCTACAATTCCATCAAGGTTGTATTCATGTTTAACCACATTTATTAAGATCATTCTGATATATCGTAAACATTCCATTATTTCCAACTTCTGCATAACATACAGATACAAACTTCAAAATAAAACCAAATATGGGATTCTATGTCACCTGCACATAAGTTTGTTTTTTTCATTCCTTTTATCCTATACTCTAGAGCACCTATGCAGAGTACTCAATGTGAAGAGAATTCTGAATGAATGAATGAATAAAGGAATGAACAAAGGATACTTCCTAAAAATAGACTAAAATATGAATATATGCATAGATATTGCTTTTAGAGTAGAAGAGGCATCTACTGATTTTTTTTCTTAAAAGTATATATATGTAGTTTTCTATATCCTATGATACCAGGGATTCTCAAGAGTCTGTAGAGTTTTGAATCATTCATCAGCAACTGGTATAATAATAGACCACTAGCTTTCACCAAATATCCATTTCCTTTCCTTCTTGGGCATACAACGTGATTGTATTTGCCAGCATGCCTTGCACTTAGGTCCAGCCATATGACTTGTTTTCAGCAACAAAATGCATGTTATTTCCATGCTATGCCCTGGAGAAGTGTCTGCCCATTCTCTGCTCTCCTTTTCCTTCCCCCTAATGGATATAGAAGACAACGAAGCCCTAGGGTGGCAGAACCACTGAAGAAGATCACTCTCTGAATCAGCTGGGAGAGCTAGCTGCTGATCCAGAATATCTGCCTGGCTGGGGAAAGGCAAGAGATGCCCTAAGGTGCAAAATTTAAGGAGCCACTTTCTCTCATGCCCTCAAGTTCATTTCTTAGACAACATTCTTAATATAATCCACTTATTGAGAAATATTCCTGCTGAGGAACTAGAGGCTCTGTACATTGCATGAATCTTCCAATGGCCTTATACAGCTCCAATTTGAATTCGGGAATTTATCTCAATTATACCAATTAATATCCTGTGGATATGGGGAGCACATACTACCCTAACTACCACTGGATAGGTAGAAAACTAAATTCTCTAACAGGAAGGATTCAATATTAGTGAGCAGACTATGGAATAAAAGAAGTAATTACTTTGGGGCCTAATGGAAATTACTTTTAAAAGCCTTTTTATTCAAAAGAAATATTCACATGATTCATATACATATGCTTTTTGAAACTGATAGCATTTAGCTGGAAAATACACTCATATTCCACATGTTACTAAATGGAATATGTTAAAGGTTAATACCTTGAAATGCACTTCAAAAATAAAAATTACAAGTATAAGAACTTTAAAGAAAGATAGAAATTAGAATATAAGTTAAAATTATTTCTTTATACCCCACTAAAGATGTAAATAAAATATTGTCTCCTATTTTTCTAATAATGTTTTCCTTTATTTTCTGATTACAAAAGTTTTACATACATGCTTTATTTAATTTGAAAATTAGAGAGTAAATGGATTCACAAGATTTACTTTTTAGGAGTTATCCATTATTTATATTTCCTGTATATTTTATTTTAGTATCTGTGTATATAAATGCATAGATTATATATGTGTGTGCATGTATGTATGCAGATGTCAAAAATAAAACTGGCATCAGACTTATCAACATATATTTTATTCTCTTTTCACATTTTTTCATGTCATTAAATAATCTTTACAATTATATTTTTAATAGCTGCCTAAAATTTCCTGTTTGAATTCTCTGCTATTTAGTTCCTCTCCTGTTGAAATTTATGTTATCTGTTTATACTATAAGCTTTTCATATAAATATGTATGCATATTTCTGATTATTCCTATAGGTAAGCTATGGGAACTCGAGATTTGGGGTTATTGGGCCACAAAATGTGACTATTTCTAAGCTGATTTCTAAAAATTACTTTATAGTTCCTCAAGTGGCACATACATGTATTGGTCTTACCATATTCTTTTTTTTTTTTTTTTTTTTGGTTTTTTT